>NW_028254000.1:0-87425 GCF_964263255.1 Lissotriton vulgaris
AAAGCTCATACCTTGCCCCTTCAATTTGTAGGGACTAAGGGGCATATTATCAAGAAAGGTTGTTACATTATCACCGCTTTTATCGGCAGGAAACTGCAGATAAAGTGGCAATAATGAGCTTGATAATATGCTCGATGAATTCCAATCGATGCCCATGTTAGATGTCTTCACATCTAACATGGGCATCGATTGGAATTCATAGAGCATATTATCAAACCCATTATCGCCGCTTTATAGGCAGTTTCCTGCCGATAAAAGCGGCGATAATGTAACGACCTTTCTTGATAATATGCCCCTGAGTCCCCATACCACCTCTGTAAATATGAGCCAGAGTCTGACTAGCTATAGTAAGAAAAGAATTTGTCCCACAAGTACACCATTAAATTGGTAAGCAGTGGAATAATGTTCTTTTGAACTTTTAACCTATGTTACTTTATGTGATTTTTTAATGTTTTTAATGAAATGTTTTTTGCACTATATGTATAACAAATTTTTTTTAATGATTAGTTATCACTGTGATAAAATGTTTACCTTTTGAATAAATATAAAATATATATATATTTTTCCAGAAAACTATGCTTTGGTTCTTCATTGTTTCTTGATTGGGACACTATGTAATTTGTGTTATTGTGGCTCAAATTCGTAACTTTTGGTGGTTTAATGATTAGAACAGTTGACTCATGTTATGTAACACATCCCCTGGCCTTTAATACTTCTGTGTGAATGGTATTGCAAAACACCGAATACTTACCTGGTACCATTATTCCACTGCTTACCAATTTAATGGTGTACTTGTGGGACAAATTCTTTTCTTACTTTATATCTCCCCTGTCCCAAAACCGACAGAGAAGGGGGCCTCCTTTTACTTTTGTTGACTAGCTATAGTGCCTCACTTGTCTTCCTAACCTTACCAAAGAAACAAGTGAGTTGGCACCCCAGAACACAACACTCTCGACCCTCTCAGGGATCATGGTAACAGGACATACCCTGTTACTCTAACTCGTACTCATGCACAATAAAATGAACAAAAGACACAAATAGTAGTTTCGAATATTTATTCAAACTATTGTGTCCTAAAATGCAGTATTTGTACCACAATCAGAAAACACACACATATCAAAAATAATGGTAGAATGGCTATTAAACCTTATACTATAAAACGCCCTGTCATGGTTTAGGACAGATTAGCCTAAACCCCGCCCCTTTCTTCTGAAGCTAAATGATGATATATCAAAGATCTCCAGGGTTCGTATCAGACCACGCACCTTAGCATACACAGGTGTATGTTCTACATCTCCACTGCTGCAATGAGCTTGTCTCAGAACTCATGCTCCATATGATTTCTTACTCTTTTGTGCTTAGTTATATGATAATTACTTTATTTATTTATTAACAGTTTTCTATAGCCCGAACATGACCCTTGGGTATCAGAGCGCTTGACATCACATGGCATGGGTTAAAACAACAATGTATAGAAGTAATAAGATCTAAAAAACTTAATTAGTATTACTTTAGACCTAGTCTATAAGTAGCTAATATAAAGAAAACAGTAAATGGCCAGTACATATTAAAACACGAGTAAACAATGCTCTGAAGTAGTTTTCTTTAAGGGTCTATCAATTCCGTTCCCATTATAAGTATCTAGTAATCACTTCAGTGATAATTCTTAGATGGCGCTTTGTCATACCTATGGGAGGAACTTATTCATAAGAAAGATCTTAGTTTCCTTCTTAAATGTTACAGAGTTTGCAATTTTTCTGATGTTTGCGGGAAGGGAGTTCCAAATTCTGGGAGCCACGCCTGAGAACGTCCTCTCATATGTTTTTTTCTTCTTGAAGATAGGTGGTCTCAGGAGCAGATAATTGGCACTCCTGGCTGGTCTGCTTCCTCCTGAAATTTCTATTTTGTGGGCGAGATATCTAGGTGTGTTGTGATGAATCACTTTATGGGTGATACATGCCATTTTCAGCTGTACTCTAGCTTCGTAAGGTAACCAGTTTAAGGCTTTCAGGAGAGGGGAGATATGATCAAATTTCCTCGACCCTCTAATAAGCCTTGCAGCTGCATTGAGGCAAGCTTTTAGGGGTGCTGTGGAAATTTGTGGTAGTCCTGCTAATGTTTTACACGCATATTCAATACTCGAAATAACCAGGGATTGCACAGCTAGTTTTAAGTCGGTCTCCGTTAAAAAAGATTTCATTTTTCTCAAATAGTTCAAATGGAAATGGGCGTTTTTTGCCATTATTTTAATGTGGGTTTTCATATCAAGGTTCTCATCCAGTGTGATTCCAAGTGATTTCGCCGAGTCAACTAGAGTAGGGATGCAATTTAACGCTGTGATCATTTTGGCCCATTCCTTCACTACAGATTGATTCTTTTATGGTGTGATAAGTAAGAATTCTGTTTTATTTGCGTTTAGCTTGAGATGATTGTTAGTTAGCCATTTTAGCGATATTTTGAGGGCCTCATTCATTGTGGTTATGTCTTCCAGGCGTGCTATATTGATGTAAAGTTGCGTGTCGTCCGCATACATGTGGTAAGATATTTTTTATTTCGGCAGATTTTCTGTAAGAGGTTCGATGTATAAGTTAAACAATGATGGAGATAAAGTGGATCCTTGAGGTACTCCGAGTGTGTTTGGGCATGAAGGAGAAAGTGATTGGTTTACTAGGAATCTCTGAGTTCTGTTCTGTAAAAATGATTCAAACCATTTCAGTACAGTGCCAGACATTCCCATCCTGTCGTGAAGTCAGTTCAGTAATTTTTCCTGGTTAACTGTGTCAAATGCTGATGAAAGGTCTAGGAGGATGAGTAGACAAGATTGATTGTGATCTAGTGCTTGAAGTGCATCATCGAGAATGTGTAGGATTGCTGTGATCTGCTCTGAATCCCGATTGACAGTCATCTAACAACGAGAAGTTGTCGATACGTCTACTCAGCTGATTCTGTACACATTTCTCTATCAATTTGGCAAGAAAAGGGATGTTGGTCACTGGGCGATAGTTATTTGGATCAGTTGGGTCCACTGTGGGTTTTTGATGATCGGGACTACTTGTCCTGTCTTCAGGCTTTCTGGGAGGAGCCCCTGGGTGAGTGAGGCGTTTATAATTTCTGTCCAAATTGGAATCATAGTACGGCTGATTTCTTTTAGGCATTTCAATGGTAGTGGGTCGTTATAATGGTTGTTGGGTTTCATTATCGCTAGCGTTTTAGCTATGTCATTCTGGTCCAATAATTTGAAAGTGTCCCAGTGTGCTTTGTTTTTAGTTGTCTTTTCCGCATAATTCGGAGCAGATTGTGATGGTGCACCATCCCAGCTCAGAACCTGGCTACATGCAAATTAGTCTGTCCCTGGCCCAGTGCATCATGGGAACAGGGCAGACCAAACTACCAAGCCAATTCTTATACTGGAAAGGAAACAAGCTTCCGGGCACCAGTTTCTGGCATTTCAGCCGTCTTCGGCCAGGCTTGCTTGAATCCTGATGGTGCAGTGAGCAAGGGACTCACATCTGAGTATACCCTTCCACGCTTATGGTGGACAAAACGATTCAGAAAAGGGGGTGGTGATGGACAGAGTATCTGAATTAAGCAGAACACTCCTACCCAGTCCAAAGATCAGGGCTTGATCCATCACCGTTTTTTAGCTCACTGCACCATCCCAGCTCAGAACCTGGCTACATGCAAATTAGTCTGTCCCTGGCCAAGTGCATCAAGGGAACAGGGCAGACCAAACTACCAAGCCAATTCTTATACTGGAAAGGAAACAAGCTTCCGGGGACAGGTTTCTGGCATTTCAGCCATCTTCGGTCCGGCTTGCTTGAATCCTGATGGTTCAGAAAAAGGGGTGGTGATGAACAGAGTGTCTGAATTAAGCAGACCACTCTTACCCAGTCCAAAGATCAGGGCTTGATCCATCACCGTTATTTAGCTCACTGCACCATCCCAGCTCAGAACCTGGCTATATGCAAATTAGTCTGTCCCTGGCCCAGTGCATCATGGGAACAGGGCAGACCAAACTACCAAGCCAATTCTTCACCGGAAAGGAGACAAGCTTCCGGGACCGGTTTCTGGCACTTCAGCCGTCGTCGGCCCGGCTTGCTTGAATCCTGATGGTGCAGTGCGCAAGGGACTCACGTCTGAGTATACCCTGCCACACCTATAGTGGCCAAAAACGATTCAGAAAAAGGGGTGGTGATGAACAGAGTGTCTGAATGAAGCAGACCACTCTTACCCAGTCCAAAGATCAGGGCTTGATCCATCACCGTTATTTAGCTCACTGCACCATCCCAGCTCAGAACCTGGCTATATGCAAATTAGTCTGTCCCTGGCCCAGTGCATCATGGGAACAGGGCAGACCAAACTACCAAGCCAATTCTTCACCGGAAAGGAGACAAGCTTCCGGGGTCCGGTTTCTGGCATTTCAGCCGTCGTCAGCCCGGCTTGCTTGAATCCTGATGGTGCAGTGAGCAAGGGACTCACGTCTGAGTATACCCTGCCACACCTATAGTGGCCAAAAACGATTCAGAAAAAGGGGTGGTGATGAACAGAGTGTCTGAATTAAGCAGACCACTCTTACCCAGTCCAAAGATCAGGGCTTGATCCATCACCGTTATTTAGCTCACTGCACCATCCCAGCTCAGAACCTGGCTATATGCAAATTAGTCTGTCCCTGGCCCAGTGCATTATGGGAACAGGGCAGAACAAACTACCAAGCCAATTCTTCACCGGAAAGGAGACAAGTTCCGGGGACTGGTTTCTGGCATTTCAGCCGTCGTCGGCCCGGCTTGCTTGAATCCTGATGGTGCAGTGAGCAAGGGACTCACGTCTGAGTATACCCTGCCACACCTATAGTGGCCAAAAACGATTCAGAAAAAGGGGTGGTGATAAACAGAGTGTCTGAATTAAGCAGACCACTCTTACCCAGTCCAAAGATCAGGGCTTGATCCATCACCGTTATTTAGCTCACTGCACCATCCCAGCTCAGAACCTGGCTATATGCAAATTAGTCTGTCCCTGGCCCAGTGCATCATGGGAACAGGGCAGACCAAACTACCAAGCCAATTCTTCACCGGAAAGGAGACAAGCTTCCGGGGACCGGTTTCTGGCATTTCAGCCGTCGTCGGCCTGGCTTGCTTGAATCCTGATGGTGCAGTGAGCAAGGGACTCACGTCTGAGTATACCCTGCCACACCTATAGTGGCCAAAAACGATTCAGAAAAAGGGGTGGTGATGAACAGAGTGTCTGAATTAAGCAGACCACTCTTACCCAGTCCAAAGATCAGGGCTTGATCCATCACCGTTATTTAGCTCACTGCACCATCCCAGCTCAGAACCTGGCTATATGCAAATTAGTCTGTCCCTGGCCCAGTGCATAATGGGAACAGGCCAGACCAAACTACCAAGCCAATTCTTCACCGGAAAGGAGACAAGCTTCCGGAGACCGGTTTCTGGCATTTCAGCCGTCGTCGGCCCGGCTTGCTTGAATCCTGATGGTGCAGTGAGCAAGGGACTCACGTCTGAGTAGACCCTGCCACACCTATAGTGGCCAAAAACGATTCAGAAAAAGTGGTGGTGATGTACAGAGTGTCTGAATTAAGCAGACCACTCTTACCCAGTCCAAAGATCAGGGCTTGATCCATCACCGTTATTTAGCTCACTGCACCATCCCAGCTCAGAACCTGGCTATATGCAAATTAGTCTGTCCCTGGCCCAGTGCATCATGGGAACAGGGCAGACCAAACTACCAAGCCAATTCTTCACCGGAAAGGAGACAAGCTTCCGGAGACCGGTTTCTGGCATTTCAGCCGTCGTCGGCCCGGCTTGCTTGAATCCTGATGGTGCAGTGAGCAAGGGACTCACGTCTGAGTATACCCTGCCACACCTATAGTGGCCAAAAACGATTCAGAAAAAGGGGTGGTGATGAACAGAGTGTCTGAATTAAGCAGACCACTCTTACCCAGTCCAAAGATCAGGGTTTGATCCATCACCGTTATTTAGCTCACTGCACCATCCCAGCTCAGAACCTGGCTATATGCAAATTAGTCTGTCCCTGGCCCAGTGCATCATGGGAACATGGCAGACCAAACTACCAAGCCAATTCTTCACCGGAAAGGAGACAAGCTTCCGGGGACTGGTTTCTGGCATTTCAGCCGTCATCGGCCCGGCTTGCTTGAATACTGATGGTGCAGTGAGCAAGGGACTCACGTCTGAGTATACCCTGCCACACCTATAGTTGCCAAAAACGATTCAGAAAAAGGGGTGGTGATGAACAGAGTGTCTGAATTAAGCAGACCACTCTTACCCAGTCCAAAGATCAGGGCTTGATCCATCACCGTTATTTAGCTCACTGCACCATCCCAGCTCAGAACCTGGCTATATGCAAATTAGTCTGTCCCTGGCCCAGTGCATCATGGGAACAGGGCAGACCAAACTACCAAGCCAATTCTTCACCGGAAAGGAGACAAGCTTCCGGGGACCGGTTTCTGGCATATCAGCCGTCGTCGGCCCGGCTTGCTTGAATCCTGATGGTGCAGTGAGCAAGGGACTCACGTCTGAGTATACCCTGCCACACCTATAGTGGCCAAAAACGATTCAGAAAAAGGGGTGGTGATGAACAGAGTGTCTGAATTAAGCAGACCACTCTTACCCAGTCCAAAGATCAGGGCTTGATCCATCACCGTTATTTAGCTCACTGCACCATCCCAGCTCAGAACGTGGCTATATGCAAAATAGTCTGTCCCTGGCCCAGTGCATTATGGGAACAGGGCAGACCAAACTACCAAGCCAATTCTTCACCGGAAAGGAGACAAGCTTCCGGGGACCGGTTTCTGGCATTTCAGCCGTCGTCGGCCCGGCTTGCTTGAATCCTGATGGTGCAGTGAGCAAGGGACTCACGTCTGAGTATACCCTGCCACACCTATAGTGGCCAAAAACGATTCAGAAAAAGGGGTGGTGATGTACAGAGTGTCTGAATTAAGCAGACCACTCTTACCCAGTCCAAAGATCAGGGCTTGATCCATCACCGTTATTTAGCTCACTGCACCATCCCAGCTCAGAACCTGGCTATATGCAAATTAGTCTGTCCCTGGCCCAGTGCATAATGGGAACAGGCCAGACCAAACTACCAAGCCAATTCTTCACCGGAAAGGAGACAAGCTTCCGGAGACCGGTTTCTGGCATTTCAGCCGTCGTCGGCCCGGCTTGCTTGAATCCTGATGGTGCAGTGAGCAAGGGACTCACGTCTGAGTAGACCCTGCCACACCTATAGTGGCCAAAAACGATTCAGAAAAAGGGGTGGTGATGTACAGAGTGTCTGAATTAAGCAGACCACTCTTACCCAGTCCAAAGATCAGGGCTTGATCCATCGCCGTTATTTAGCTCACTGCACCATCCCAGCTCAGAACCTGGCTATATGCAAATTAGTCTGTCCCTGGCCCAGTGCATCATGGGAACAGGGCAGACCAAACTACCAAGCCAATTCTTCACCGGAAAGGAGACAAGCTTCCGGAGACCGGTTTCTGGCATTTCAGCCGTCGTCGGCCCGGCTTGCTTGAATCCTGATGGTGCAGTGAGCAAGGGACTCACGTCTGAGTATACCCTGCCACACCTATAGTGGCCAAAAACAATTCAGAAAAAGGGGTGGTGATGAACAGAGTGTCTGAATTAAGCAGACCACTCTTACCCAGTCCAAAGATCAGGGCTTGATCCATCACCGTTATTTAGCTCACTGCACCATCCCAGCTCAGAACCGGGCTATATGCAAATTAGTCTGTCCCTGGCCCAGTGCATCATGGGAACAGGGCAGACCAAACTACCAAGCCAATTCTTCACCGGAAAGGAGACAAGCTTCCGGGGACTGGTTTCTGGCATTTCAGCCGTCATCGGCCCGGCTTGCTTGAATACTGATGGTGCAGTGAGCAAGGGACTCACGTCTGAGTATACCCTGCCACACCTATAGTTGCCAAAAACGATTCAGAAAAAGGGGTGGTGATGAACAGAGTGTCTGAATTAAGCAGACCACTCTTACCCAGTCCAAAGATCAGGGCTTGATCCATCACCGTTATTTAGCTCACTGCACCATCCCAGCTCAGAACGTGGCTATATGCAAAATAGTCTGTCCCTGGCCCAGTGCATTATGGGAACAGGGCAGACCAAACTACCAAGCCAATTCTTCACCGGAAAGGAGACAAGCTTCCGGGGACCGGTTTCTGGCATTTCAGCCGTCGTCGGCCCGGCTTGCTTGAATCCTGATGGTGCAGTGAGCAAGGGACTCACGTCTGAGTATACCCTGCCACACCTATAGTGGCCAAAAACGATTCAGAAAAAGGGGTGGTGATGTACAGAGTGTCTGAATTAAGCAGACCACTCTTACCCAGTCCAAAGATCAGGGCTTGATCCATCACCGTTATTTAGCTCACTGCACCATCCCAGCTCAGAACCTGGCTATATGCAAATTAGTCTGTCCCTGGCCCAGTGCATAATGGGAACAGGCCAGACCAAACTACCAAGCCAATTCTTCACCGGAAAGGAGACAAGCTTCCGGAGACCGGTTTCTGGCATTTCAGCCGTCGTCGGCCCGGCTTGCTTGAATCCTGATGGTGCAGTGAGCAAGGGACTCACGTCTGAGTATACCCTGCCACACCTATAGTGGCCAAAAACGATTCAGAAAAAGGGGTGGTGATGTACAGAGTGTCTGAATTAAGCAGACCACTCTTACCCAGTCCAAAGATCAGGGCTTGATCCATCACCGTTATTTAGCTCACTGCACCATCCCAGCTCAGAACCTGGCTATATGCAAATTAGTCTGTCCCTGGCCCAGTGCATCATGGGAACAGGGCAGACCAAACTACCAAGCCAATTCTTCACCGGAAAGGAGACAAGCTTCCGGAGACCGGTTTCTGGCATTTCAGCCGTCGTCGGCCCGGCTTGCTTGAATCCTGATGGTGCAGTGAGCAAGGGACTCACGTCTGAGTATACCCTGCCACACCTATAGTGGCCAAAAACGATTCAGAAAAAGGGGTGGTGATGAACAGAGTGTCTGAATTAAGCAGACCACTCTTACCCAGTCCAAAGATCAGGGCTTGATCCATCACCGTTATTTAGCTCACTGCACCATCCCAGCTCAGAACCTGGCTATATGCAAATTAGTCTGTCCCTGGCCCAGTGCATCATGGGAACAGGGCAGACCAAACTACCAAGCCAATTCTTCACCGGAAAGGAGACAAGCTTCCGGGGACCGGTTTCTGGCATTTCAGCCGTCATCGGCCCGGCTTGCTTGAATACTGATGGTGCAGTGAGCAAGGGACTCACGTCTGAGTATACCCTGCCACACCTATAGTGGCCAAAAACGATTCAGAAAAAGGGGTGGTGATGAACAGAGTGTCTGAATTAAGCAGACCACTCTTACCCAGTCCAAAGATCAGGGCTTGATCCATCACCGTTATTTAGCTCACTGCACCATCCCAGCTCAGAACCTGGCTATATGCAAATTAGTCTGTCCCTGGCCCAGTGCATCATGGGAACAGGGCAGACCAAACTACCAAGCCAATTCTTCACCGGAAAGGAGACAAGCTTCCGGGGACCGGTTTCTGGCATTTCAGCCGTCGTCGGCCCGGCTTGCTTGAATCCTGATGGTGCAGTGAGCAAGGGACTCACGTCTGAGTATACCCTGCCACACCTATAGTGGCCAAAAACGATTCAGAAAAAGGGGTGGTGATAAACAGAGTGTCTGAATTAAGCAGACCACTCTTACCCAGTCCAAAGATCAGGGCTTGATCCATCACTGTTATTTAGCTCACTACACCATCCCAGCTCAGAACCTGGCTATATGCAAATTAGTCTGTCCCTGGCCCAGTGCATCATGGGAACAGGGCAGACCAAACTACCAAGCCAATTCTTCACCGGAAAGGAGACAAGCTTCCGGGGACCGGTTTCTGGCATTTCAGCCGTCGTCGGCCCGGCTTGCTTGAATCCTGATGGTGCAGTGAGTAAGGGACTCACGTGTGAGTATACCCTGCCACACCTATAGTGGCCAAAAACGATTCAGAAAAAGGGGTGGTGATGAACAGATTGTCTGAATTAAGCAGACCACTCTTACCCAGTCCAAAGATCAGGGCTTGATCCATCACCGTTATTTAGCTCACTGCACCATCCCAGCTCAGATCCTGGCTATATGCAAAATAGTCTGTCCCTGGCCCAGTGCATCATGGGAACAGGGCAGAACAAACTACCAAGCCAATTCTTCACCGGAAAGGAGACAAGCTTCCGGGGACCGGTTTCTGGCATTTCAGCCGTCGTCGGCCCGGCTTGCTTGAATCCTGATGGTGCAGTGAGCAAGGGACTCACGTCTGAGTATACTCTGCCACACCTATAGTGGGCAAAAACGATTCAGAAAAAGGGGTGGTGATGAACAGAGTGTCTGAATTAAGCAGACCACTCTTACCCAGTCCAAAGATCAGGGCTTGATCCATCACCGTTATTTAGCTCACTGCACCATCCCAGCTCAGAACCTGGCTATTTGCAAATTAGTCTGTCCCTGGCCCAGTGCATCATGGGAACAGGGCAGACCAAACTACCAAGCCAATTCTTCACCGGAAAGGAGACTAGCTTCCGGGGACCGGTTTCTGGCATTTCAGCCGTCGTCTGCCCGGCTTGCTTGAATCCTGATGGTGCAGTGAGCAAGGGACTCACGTCTGAGTATACCCTGCCACACCTATAGTGGCCAAAAATGATTCAGAAAAGGGGGTGGTGATGGACAGAGTATCTGAATTAAGCAGAACACTCCTACCCAGTCCAAGAAAAAAGTCCATGGAAACGTTCACTTGAGAGCCTTAATATAATAATGAAATAAGATTAACCAACTAGAATTGAAAGTTGTGCATAATTGCATTACACCGCGTTAGTCCGCTGTCAACTGTAGGCAGCAATATATCACAGAGAGCATCCGCCCGTGTAATAATACCAAATAAACTACTAAAATGGCGATACAATCTCGGGACTCGAAACTAGCAGCAAGTCCTAATAAATATCTATAGGAGCCCATAATTTACTACCGATAGGGCTTACGTGTCGAAGATAAATGGAATATAAACTTTTCACTAGCAAGCGCCGTATGAAAACAAATTGGAAGCTTGCTCCTTTCAATCACTCGTTCGTGTCATGTTAGTCCCTCCTTGCTTATAGGCACTACCAGGCAAGGATTATAGATAATAAAACTACCAAAATGGCGACTACACGGCGCCGACTAGAACTGACACAGGTGCAAGCGGTTATTCAATTAAATCAGACAGCCGCGGAGTACAAAAGGAACCGGTTCTCCATGCACAGTATCTGACGCTGGAGACCGGGTTACCAGGCAGGCGGCGAGGAGCTAATCCCACGGAGGTAAGAGAATGGGGATTGAGGGCACTTTCTATCCCTGTGCATGAGTTTACATCAGGCAATTTATGCAAAACCATGATTATCGACATGGACTTTTTTTACCCTGTAGAATTAGAGATAAACCTTAAGAGGGTGTATTCTGCTCTGTAGTATGAGCAGACATCAGGATAATTGCACAAAATTGACAATGTCTGCAATAACGCCACACCCTGTAAAATTAGAGATAAACCTAAAGAGGGTGTACTCTACTCTTGCGCAAGAATATACATCGCAATAATTGTACAAAACTGATAAGGTCTGCATGTAAGTTATACCACAGTAAATAAGATTACCTGAAAGAGGGCTTTATAATCTTGTCTATAAAGCAAAATGACTTTAGCCTTGATATCTCTATGTCCTGCAGCAGCCTTTAATGTGCGCCAGCAACCTTTAATGTGCGCCCTTTTAAACTGTATACGCTCTAAGTCTACAAATCAGTGAATAGAGCATAAACTGATTTACCGCCAGGAATGTGATATGCCAAAGTATAAAATGTGCACTCCATTTCTCTATGTAGATAAAAGGAATCGTCTTCAAATTTAAAAAAAGAAGCACTTCATCTCCTTTAAACTTAAGCAAGAAGTGGAAAAGACGCTCACCGGAGGTCCACCCTAGGTTTTTCACATAACGAAGGCAATTCAACGCTCCTATTTCTAACTACATTGTAAGCATACTTTTAACCAGCTCTACAAAATATTTCTAATACAGTGTCTTAAAAAGCAATACACTTATGGTATACCTGATATTATGTATACACAGGTTATTTTAAGGAACCATCCCGACTGTTAACAGTGGACAGGAAAAATATCCATATGGTTGAAAGTAAAAACCTTAAGGCACCTACCTTAAAATACAAAGTAAGCATTGATTTATTTTAACTTGAGTGGTGACAAAGATGCAGTAGTGGGGATTAAATCAAACACACTAATTGTACACAAAATAATATTGTATGCATACAGGTCTTTTAAAGGAAGAAACCAGAATCAGAAGAGTGGATAAGATTTATCTATCCCCAGGATTTAGACTGACACCGCAAATTGAACACTGCGAATTGAGTAAGAAATCTTCTTGTGCACACTCTAGACACCGATAGAAGTGTAAAAAAACTTTTTGTAAATGAGACCTTTCAATGAATGTATACTAATTGACTGTTCCGTACATTTTTAGATTGAAGAAGTTTGACTGTAGTCCTGAGGAAGGTGTACCATCAATCTTAAACACCGAAACGCGTTGACAACTTGGTTATTTTTAATTTTTGTGAATTTGTATATGTGCTTGATGTTAATGTACTGTAATTGTTTTTAAATGCAAAACTGTGGATTATATACCATGCTGGCTTCTGACTAAGTTTTTAATAAATTTGATTTTAATGAAAATTATGTTTTTTTGAGATAATTGAGGAACATGTCAGGATACATATCATTGTGATCAGAAATGTTTTTGGTGTCTTATGTGTAAAAGCGTTTTGCGCTTTAATTTAGTAACCACAGAAAGGAACCAATCTCCCTTTGTGTAACTATATTTCCCAGTCCTTTCTGGGTTGGTAGGGAAAACTCTCTCCTTTTTTGAACATTCTAAACAGTCCGGAGCGGCCGCCATCTTGTCTCTCGGTAGGATCGAGAGACAAGAGGAGGCCAAAACAAAGGGGGAAATGAAGGAAAGGGGGCAAGGTAGACCCCTTCTGACCCCCTAGGATTGATGAGGGGATATTATAAAGCCACGCGGGGCCCAAAAAAAAAAAAAAAAATTCCGATTTTTTTCGCCGTAGAGACGCGTCTTGGTACGCGAACCGGGCAGCTAACTGGGCGGCTAACCGGGAAGCTAACCGGCAGTGTAACGGGAGTCTGAGGAGTAGCTGATTGGCTGTCAACATTGTAAACAGTCCGGAGCAGCCACCATCTTGTCTCTCGGTAGGATCGAGAGACAAGAGGAGGCCAAAACAAAGGGGGAAATGAAGGAAAGAGGGCAAGGTAGACCCCTTCTGACCCCCTAGGATTGATGAGGGGGATATTATAAAGCCACGCGGGGCCAAAAAAAAAAAAAAAAATCCGATTTTTTCGCCGTAGAGACGCGTCTTGGTACGCGAACCGGTCAGCTAACCGGGCAGCTAACCGGGAAGCTAACCGGCAGTGTAACGGGAGTCTGAGGAGAAGCTGATTGGCTGTTAACATTGTAAACAGTCTGGAGCGGCCGCCATCTTGTCTCTCTGTGGGATCGAGAGACAAGAGGTGGAAAAAAAAAAGGTGTAAATGAATGAAAGGGGTAAGGCAGACCCCTCCTGAACCCCTAGGATTGATGAGGGGGCTATTAAAGTTCCCTGCGGGGCAAAAGAAAAAAAATTGCGATTTTTCGGGGTAAAGGTGCTTCCTGGTACGTTAACCGGGCAGCTAACCGGCAGCGTAACAGGAGTCCGACATATTGTGTTTTTTGAACGTTTGTGATATATGCACGTGTGGATTTTGTCTAATTAAGGTTAAAAAAATATATATATATCTTTAAGCGTGTTCTGGCGCGCTTACGTTTTGGGTTTGGTTTGCGCTGCAGAGACGATACGTCACGGTTATGCGATGCATCATGAGGTGTCTCACGGGCTACGTGATACGTCACTTAATAAAGAATATATTTTACAGCTATAGATATTAGCTTTTAAAAAACCAATGAAATTCACAGAAAAAACCATAGGTTATAGACCATATATAGTTAGGAATTAGCATTTACAAAACCTTGAAAATTCACTGAAAAAACCATAGGTTATAGACCATATATAGTTAGGGATTAGCATTTACAAAACCTTATTTTATTCGCACAAAACCATTGAAATTCCATATATAGTTAGTTGCACTAACTATATATCGCAGACCCGCAATCCACTGCTAATGATGTCACATATTACATTATTCATGACATGGTCAGTGACATCACTGATGACATCACTGATGACATCTCAAATGACATCACTGATGACATCACTGATGACATCTCAAATGACATCACTGATGACATCACTGACATCTCATTTGACATTATTGATCACATCACTGATGATATCATTTATGTGATAATACAATGAACATCTTCAGACTGTAATATAACCTTAGATACACTCAGTGTAAACAGACACTCACAGACTGTCACACATCCATGGAGTTACTCACACACCTAGTCAGTCATGCAAAGAATCAATCACACCTCCATTTCCTCAACTATACAGTTATACACACCTTACTTATTCAAACATATACTAACACATATTTACTCTCTTATACAATCCCTGATACAAGTTCACAATGATCCATACAGCCACTCTCACATTCACTGGCTCTTATGTTCAGTTATTTATATATGTCAACTCTCACATGGACTGTGTTTTACATATGTACTTACTTTGACATGTAGCACTGAGATATCCATTCACTCACCAATACACTCATGCACACAGTCAACTGTCCATACAGCTGTTTCTACATGCACTTTTGAACCCATACACCTAGGGAATCAACTGCTCACACATCTATGCACAGAGTCATACACCTCCCAGCCACCCACACACATACTCAGTCTCCCATACAAATACTTGGGCAACCATTCAATAACCCATATAGTTACTGATATAGCTACTGATTTAAACATGCAGCAGTTTACAGAACAACATATATAATGATTGCCAAATTAAGACACTTTAGTCACTAACCCATGTACTCAGTGAGACACATTTAATCATTCTCTCATACAGTCAGTCATGCACCTACTAAATCCTTCATCCAGACACTTATACATCCACTCATTCTTCAATATGTAAGACATATTTTAACTTTACAGAAACATACAGTCACTGGGTGTTGTCATCAGTGATGTCATCAGTGATGTCATTTGAGATGTCATCAGTGATGTCATCAGTGATGTCACTGACCATGTCATGAATGATGTAATATGTGACATCATTAGCAGTGGATTGCGGGTCCGCGATATATAGTTAGTGCAACTAACTATATATGGAATTTCAATGGTTTTGTGCGAATAAAATAAGGTTTTGTAAATGCTAATCCCTAACTATATATGGTCTATAACCTATGGTTTTTTCAGTGAATATATATATATATATATATATATATATATATATATATATATATTACCTACTGGCGGTCGCCAGTAGGTATATATAGTTAGGATTTTTTCTCTATGGGATTTTTGAAAATTCTATGTCTAATAACTTTGGCGTTTGTGGATGGAATTGGCTGAAATTTTCAGGAAAATTGAACATTTTGTTTCTGAGCAGCCCCTGACAATTTGGGGGGGTTTCATCAAGGGGGGGGCCGAGAAAAAAAGGGTGTCCCAAAACGCGTTTTTCCCATGTTAATTTCCATAGGGCGGTTGGTCTCACTTTTAGCTTGAACGGCTGAATGGATTTGCACGAAACTTGGCAAAATTGTAGGGACTGTTAGCCCGATGTGCCTTTGCTAGGTCTCAATATATGTGCCCTAGTGGATTTTGAGTAATTTAGGTTCAAAAAAAGATATATATCTGGGCGGAGCCTAACCACACATCTGATCTGATTTGCTGTCAGCACTTCATCCAAGAAGTGTTGGCAGCCATCTTGGGACCAATATACATGATAGCACCTCATTAAAAAGCATTGTAGTTAATAGAGGGTTTTAGGACTTTAGTTACATTATAAATCATTTGTTGATGGTACCATACTCGTTTTAGGAATTGTGGTGGGTTCTAAGGTGATTTTACCATGTGAAAAAACCTTCTGCTGTGATATCATGAATATTGTTTGAAAGAAAACTAATATCTCATGATTTTCCCACAGTGGTTTGGAAGGGCATCTATAAGCTAAACTGGAAGCATATTTTCTGTAAATTCACATTATCTTTCTCAGTCATGTGAAAATGAAGTCTGACATTCTCAGTAAAACATGTACATCCAACAAGGACAGAGACTGTCAGTTGATTCCTTTGTGTTCTACTGCAGCCTCCTAGAGTGTTCTAAAGAACAACTAGAGCGCTAACAGTCCTACTTATTACAAAGGTATGGCACACCTGAAGCCATTTTGATTGGAATAAAGTGGTAACTCTTAAAACATTTAATTTAAAAAGAAACAACATGAGGGGGTATATTTTGCCATAGAAAGTATGATTAGTGCTGCAGAATGAAAAATTAGAGCACATTTTGAGTGACTTCTCAAATCCTTTTCTATTTCATTAAAACATTCTGACATGCAGTCTCCCAAAATGGCCACCAGAGACAAAAGAGCCCAAATGTAGCCCAAATATCACCCAGATGTAGCCCAAGTATAGCCCAATGACAGAATGTCCCAGAGTGTTCTAAAGAACAACTAGAGCGCTAACAGTCCCACTTATTACAAAGGTATAGCACACCTGGAGCCATCGTGATGGGAATAAAGTGGTAACTCTTAAAACATTTAATTTAAAAAGGAACAAAATGAGGGGGTATATTTTGCCATATGAATTATGATTAGTGCTGCAGAAAGAAAAATTAGGGCACATTTTGAGTGACTTTTCAAATCCTCTTCTATTTCATTAAAAAATTCTGACATGCAGTCTCCCAAAATGGCCACCAGAGACAAAAGAGCCCAAATGTAGCCCAAATATCACCCAGATGTAGCCCAAGTATAGCCCAATGACAGAATGTCCCAGAGTGTTCTAAAGAACAACTAGAGCGCTAACAGTCCTACTTATTACAAAGGTATGGCACACCTGAAGCCATCTTGATTGGAATAAAGTGGTAACTCTTAAAACATTTAATTTAAAAAGGAACAAAATGAGGGGGTATATTTTGCCATATGAATTATGATTAGTGCTGCAGAAAGAAAAATTAGGGCACATTTTGAGTGACTTCTCAAACCCTCTTCAATTTCATTAAAAAATTCTGACATACAGTCTCCCAAGATGGCCACCAGAGACAAAAGAGCCTAAATGTAGCCCAAATATCACCCAGATGTACCCCAAGTATAGCCCAATGACAGAATGTCCCAGAGTGTTCTAAAGAACAACTAGAGCGCTAACAGTCTTACTTATGACAAAAGTATGGCACACCAGAAGCCATCTTGATTGGAATGAAGTGGTAAGTCTGAAAACACTCAATTTAAAAAGGAACAACATGAGGGGGTTAATTTTGCCATAGAAAGTATGATTAGTGCTTCAGAAAGAAAAATTAGGGATCATTTTGAGTGACTTCTCAAATCCTCTTCTATTTCATTAAAAAAATTCTGACATGCAGACTGAAACATGCACTTTGAATACCAGCAGCAGACGTCCCTGGTGAGCAGTAGCTTTACTACAGTGATCTAATGTGCAACTAGAGTGCTAACATTCAGAATTTATGGCAAATGTGTGACACATCTGAATGCCTTCTTGATGGAACCAAAGTAAACAAGCATTGAAAATGCAATAGATCTCGCCCTCGTTTAAGTTAAAGCCATTCTGTTTGTAATGAGGTGGCTTTTTAGCTTTGCTTTTATTAGTGTTTTTTCAACTTTCATGTAAATAACTTGCATCTGTATGCATATAAGTATATGTATGCATGCATTTATGTTTGTATTTATATAGATATACAGATGATATATGTTTATATATGTATGTATTTATATATATATTCACTGAAAAAACCATAGGCTATAGACCATATATAGTTAGGAATTAGCATTTACAAAACCTTGAAAATTCACTGAAAAAACCATAGGTTATAGACCATATATAGTTAGGAATTAGCATTTACAAAACCTTGAAAATTCACTGAAAAAACCATAGGTTATAGACCATATATAGTTAGGAATTCGCATTTACAAAACCTTATTTTACTCACACAAAACCATTGAAATTCCATATATAGTTAGTTGCACTAACTATATATCGCGCACCCGCAATCCACTGCTGATGATGTCACATATTACATCATTCATGACATGGTCAGTGACATCACTGATGACATCACTGATGACATCTCAAATGACATCACTGATGACATCACTGATGACAACATCCAGTGACTGTATGTTTCTGTAAAGTTAAAATATGTCTTACATATTGAAGAATGAGTGGATGTATGAGTGGATGTATAAGTGTCTGGATGAAGGATTTAGTAGGTGCATGACTGACTGTATGAGTGAGTGATTAAATGTGTCTCACTGAGTGCATGGGTTAGTGACTAAACTGTCTTAATTTGTGCATCATTATGTCTGTTGTTCTGTAAACTGTTGCATGTGTTGATAAGTAGCTATATGAGTAACTATATGGGTTATTGATTGGTTGCCCAAGTATTTGTATGGGAGACTGAGTGTGTGTGTGGGTGGCTGGGAGGTGTTTGACTCTGTGCATAGATGTGTGAGCAGTTGATTCACTAGATGTATGGTTTCAAAAGTGCATGTGGAAACAGCTGTATGGGCGGTTGACTGTGTGCATGAGTGTATTGGTGAGTGAATGGATATCTCAGTGCTACATGTCAAAGTAAGTACATATGTAAAACACAGTACATGTGAGAGTTGACATATATAAATAACTGTGCATAAGAGCCAGTGAATGTGTGAGTGGCTGTATGGATCATTGTGAACTTGTATCAGGGATTGTATAAGAGAGTAAGTATGTGTTAGTATATGTTTGAATAAGTAAGGTTTGTATAACTGTATAGTTGAGGAAATGGAGGTGTGATTGATTCTTTGCATGACTGACTAGGTGTGTGAGTAACTCCATGGATGAGTGACAGTCTGTGAGTGTCTGTTTACACTGATTGTATTTAAGGTTATATTAGAGTCTGAAGAGGTTCATCGTATTATCACATGAATGATATCATCAGTGATGTGATCAGTAATGTCAAATGAGATGTCATCAGTGATGTCATCAGTGATGTCATTTGAGATGTCATCAGTGATGTCATTTGAGATGTCATCAGTGATGTCATCAGTGATGTCACTGACCATGTCATGAATGATGTAATATGTGACATCATCAGCAGTGGATTGCGGGAGCGCAATATATAGTTAGTGCAACTAACTATATATGGGATTTCAATGGTTTTGTGTGAGTAAAATAAGGTTTTGTAAATGCAAATTCCTAACTATATATGGTCTATAACCTATGGTTTTTTCAGTGAATATATATATATATATATATATATATATATATATATATATATATATATATATATATATATATATATATATATATATATATATATATATATATATATATTGTCGCTCCAGGTTGTCCACCTCTTGAGTAGCACGCGAGCAGCAGCTTTATTTATGTGTAGGTGAGGACGGGGATCCGCTTGTAGATGCCGCTCCGTAATGGATCTGCCCGATGCGTTTCGAAGCTCCATCTGCTTCTCTTCAGGGGCTTTAACGGAAGCGGTGTGCGCACCCGCTACACTTCTCCAATTTCATATAACTCACCCGCCGATGGGAGGCTCCAATGAGGCTTCTGGGAAGTGTAGTGCGGAAAGCACACAATCAAGTCCTGTATGGACTCCACAAGTGGGCCCGTCCTCGATCCCATGTACGGCTGCTGCTTCACTGCCGTGACCCCCACGTTAACAGGGTGGTGCATACTCCGCGGCTGGACTGCCGCGTATAAATTGTCGCTCCAGGTTGTCCACCTCTTGAGTAGCACGCGAGCAGCAGCTTTATTTATGTGTAGGTGAGGACGGGGATCCGCTTGTAGACGCCGCTCCGTAATGGATCTGCCCGACGCGTTTCAAAGCTCCATCTGCTTCTCTTCAGGGGCTTTAACGGCAGCGGTGTGCGCACCCGCTACACTTCTCCAATTTCATATAACTCACCCGCCGATGTCATCAGTGATGTCACTGACCATGTCATGAATGATGTAATATGTGACATCATCAGCAGTGGATTGCGGGTGCGCGATATATAGTTAGTGCAACTAACTATATATGGAATTTCAATGGTTTTGTGTGAGTAAAATAAGGTTTTGTAAATGCGAATTCCTAACTATATATGGTCTATAACCTATGGTTTTTTCAGTGAATATATATATATATATATATATATATATATATATATATATATATATATATATATATATATATATATATATATATATATATATATATTACCTACTGGCTATCGCCAGTAGGTATATATAGTTAGGATTAATTCCCTATGGGATTTCTGAAAATTCTATGTCTAATAACTTTGGCGTTTGTGGACGGAATCGGCTGAAATTTTCAGGAAAATGGCACATTTTGTTTCTGAGCAGCCCCTGAAAATTCGGTGGGGTTTCGTCAAGGGGGGGCTGAGAAAAAAGGGGGGTCCCAAAACGCGTTTTTTGCATTGAGTTTTCCATAGGGCGGTTGGACTCACTTTTAGCTCGAACGGCTGAATGGATTTGCACGAAACTTGGCAAAATTGTAGGGACTGTTAGCCCGATGTGCCTTTGCTAGGTCTCAATATATGTGCTTCAGTGGATTTTGAGAAATTAACGTTTAAATCAAGATATATATCTGTAACAGCGCTCCGGGCAGCGATCCGGTCCGCTTACTTTTCGCGTTTCGGAACTTTGCGTGCAGAAAGCTGATTGGCTCTCCGGTGTCTGTCAACATTCTAAACAGTCCGGAGCGGCCGCCATCTTGTCTCTCGGTAGGATCGAGAGAGAAGAAGAGGTGAAAAACGAAAGGGGAATTTAATGAAAGGGGGCAAGGTATCCCCCTCTTGACCCCCTAGGAATGTTGTTGGGGTTATTAAAGGGTCCCGTGGGGAAAAGAAAAAAAAAATGATTTTTCACGGTAGAAGCGCTTCACAGGCCGCGAACTGGGCCGCAAACTGGTAGCGAAACGGGAATTCGCCATTTTGTGCTTCGTTTTAATTGTTTAGAGATAAAAATTATCGCCGCACATCGGCCACAATGCATGAGTATCGTTGAAAAGTCAGCGATATTCATGCATTATCCAGCAAATGCTCTTAGCCGTGTTATCCACCTTCCATTGGATAACATGGTTAAAAACTGCTCTGTGCGTGAGCTTTTTTTTTTTTTTTTTTTTTTTTTTGCTGCGTGACGTTTGTTAACGTTCGATTCGATGGAAATCAGGAAGTGTTGACCACCATTTTGTCACTGCGAGTAAATATTTTGTTATAAATGAATCCTTATTGAAAAACATTGTCTGCGCCATCTTGCCTTTTTGTCCAATGCCACAATTTTGTCGTGCACGGCAGCCATTTTAGATGCCTTGACCAGGCCCACTCTCTGCACGCCGCCGATCCTCAGCATGGCTTCCCACCCTCGCAAGCATCTCTCCCACGCACTGGTCATCCCCGCTCTGTCTCTCATGCATGGGCCATATACTTCCCCTCATCTGCGCTGCTCTTCTCTGAGAATCACACCCTGTGCCCTCCCGACACCTCTCTTTCACCCTATTCACTACCGCACCCTCTGACACTCCTCTTCCTCTGTGTCCGATTGTCCAGGCCGGACCTAGGCTATCACCTACCCCTGAGGATGTAGTTTATGGCCCCAGCTGTAGAGAATTCAGACATGCCAACCCTCCCGATTCAGGCGTGTGACTACTGATTTCAGTGCTAGTCTCCCGCCTCCCGATATCTGCAAGCAAAAACTCGGGGGCATATTACGAACAACTAGCGATAATTTTTGTCTCTTATTTGTTTAGAGATAAAAATTATCGCCGCACATCGGCGATTTTTATCGCAGATAAACCTTGCTATTATCGCAGAAAAGTCAGCGATATTCATGTATTATCGAGCAAATGCTCTTAGCCATGTTATCCACCTCCCATTGGATAACATGGCTAAGAACTGCTCAGGGCAGGTGTTAGATTTTGGAGATATTCGTGCTTAGCGCGAATATCTCCAAAAGTTGGTAATAGGAGATAGCGATGTTAGGGACTGTTTCCAGTCGCTAACATCTTGGCACGCCCGCTTTGCATGTCATTAGTGATAAGTATCACTGACATGCAAAGCGGGGCCCAAGATGGTCGCTATCTCCTTTTAGCTGTCACTAACTGGTGTTAGCGACAGCTTGGTAATAGGGAGATATTTTTATCTCCGCTTTCTTGGCTTTTAAAGCCAAAAAAGCGGAGATAAACCCCCTTGATAATATGCCCCACGATTCCTTGGGGGTTTCAGCTGACAGGGCTTGGTATTGTGTTACATGGTAATTTTTCCAGGAAACGTCAAAGGGTCGATGCAGGGGTTCTAGAAGAGGTGATAAACCATTTAAGCCTCATGAACAAGCGCATGGTCTTTTAAAGATTTGTGAAGTACTCGGGGCGGCGGTGTGTGTGTGTCCTCTTTCAGGAGCGGGCGGGGGGGGGGGGGCACTGCCAGCAACTTGCCAGGTCAGGTAGTGTTCAACACGTGCATCACCCTTTCTCTGCCTGCTATTGCGCTCCATGCTTCGGAAAGGTAAGAAAAAGAACGTGCATTTGAGTTTGAAATGTCCGATCCTGCAGCAGCACACTTCCAAAGCCCACACATGACAATAACCCGATTCAAGGCCCCATTCACCCGTTTTTAAAAAAATAGATAACACTCCAACAAAGTAAGATTATAAAACTTTATTAACTATTAACTATAACGAACGGAACAAAAACTAAAAACATTTAAACATTTTTCAACACAAAAAGCAACAATGGTTAGAAGCTGTCTTTTGTGCGAATAGTCCCAAGGCAGCACAACGTGCAGAGTTCTGGACGGCACCCAGGTGATGTCGCCTGGGTGCCGCACTGGTTTTGGGATCCTACAATGCAGCACAGAAAAACAGCGTGGGGCGTCCCGGGTGGTGCGGGGGGAGGCCTCGTCAGTAGCGGTCTGTTGTGCGAATAGTCCCAAGGCAGCAGAACGCGTTGAGATGTTGATGGGACTGTGTCCAGTGTCACATGGCTGACACAACATGTACGACAGGCACCCAGGTGATGTCCAGTAAACTGCCGCACTGGTTTTGGTATCCTACAATGCTGCTCCGAAAATTGGCGTGCGGCGGCCCGGGGGTGGGGGAGGCGGCGTGAACGGGCCTCCCCAGGTGGCGGCCATCTAGCTGAGTTGCGCTCGCTTTTGTGGCTACAGCGTCTCGCTCACCATGTTGTTGAGTTGCTTCCACTCTTGCAGTGCAGCGATAGGCGGCTGCCACATGGCTCTTAAAATGGCGGACGGCTCCTCGGTTTTGGGCCTGGTCCACTGAAATGGCCCTGGGACACCTTGGAACTCGGACGCTTGCCTGCTAGGGCTTGGGCTCCATTCTCGAAAAGCGTCCCCTCAGCCGTGAAGATTCTACAAAAGTTTTGGGGGCCCCCGACTCCCGCAGGCTTCCGGTGGGGAGTGGCTGCCATGATTGCTCGCGGAATGACCACGACGGAGCCACGAGATGGTGGTGCTCTCATGCTGACGCCAGCTTCAGTCTGAATGATCCAGAAACAAGGTGGGGCTTTCATCGTTTGGGAAAAAAAATGTTCTAAACCAATGAAAAGTGTTATTTTTAGGTCATATGACCAAGCCTTCCATCTTTAGGAAACCAAAAGTAAAATGAACCAATGAAAAGTTTTATAAACAAGTCACATGACCTGTTATGCGGCATAGGGCTACAAAAAGCGTAGAAAATCTGTTGGCACGTGAGGCGGCGTCAGTAGCGGACCGATGTGCGAATAGGCCGAAGGCAGCACAACACGCCGAGATCCGGATGGCACCGAGGTGGTGTCCAGCAAATTGCCGCACTGGTGTGGCCATCCTACAATGCTGCGCCGAAAGACGGCATGTCCAGCTGAGTTGCGGTCACTGTTGCGGTACAGTGACTCGAACGCGCCGAGATCCGGATGGCACCGAGGTGGTGTCCAGCAAATTGCCGCACTGGTGTGGCCATCCTACAATGCTGCGCCGAAAGACGGCGTGTCCAGCTGAATTGCGGTCACTGTTGCGGTACAGTGACTCAAACGCGCCGAGATCCGGATGGCACCGAGGTGGTGTCCAGCAAATTGCCGCACTGGTGTGGCCATCCTACAATGCTGCGCCGAAAGACGGCGTGTCCAGCTGAGTTGCGGTCACTGTTGCGGTACAGTGAGTCGAACGCGCCGAGATCTGGATGGCCCCGATGTTGTGTCCAGCAAGTTGCCGCACTAGTGTGGCCATCCTACAATGCTGCGCCGAAAGTCGGCGTGGGGTGCCCCGTTGGCTTATGAGGTGATGTCAGTAGTGGACCGATGTGTGAATAGGTCGGAACCAGCACAAGGCGCCAAGATCCGAACGGCAAGTCCTGGATGTTGAGTGCCTCAGTTGAGAGTTCTGAGCAGTGCTTGTAAGACTATCTGAAGTTTATTATAAGAATCAGAGTAAGTTGAAGACTGTCTGAAGCTTATTTGCACCTTTTGCAGCTTCACTATTGCCCAAGGTGGTGTTCAGCGGAACTTTTTTCCTTTTCCTTTCTGCTTCTTTTCCTACAATCCGTTTCATCTGAAGACACGACCAGGTCCCTGAATGTGTGTAGGGGGACGCTATTGAGTGAATGAAAATGGCGGCTTGTCCAGCTGAATTGCGGTCACTGTTGCGGTACAGTGAGTCGAACGCGCCGAGATCCAGGACCGATGTGTGAATAGGTCGGAACCAGCACAAGGCGCCAAGATTCGAATGGCAAGTCCTGGATGTTGAGTGCCTCAGTTGAGATTTCTGAGCAGTGCTTGTAAGATTGTCTGAAGCTTATTTGCATCTGCTGCAGCTTCACTATTGCCCTTGTGTGGCCAAAGGTCGCACATGACATAGGCGGCCGGCTCCCGAGGTCCGGCTGAACTTTTTGCCTTTTCCTTTCTGCTTCTTTTCCTACAATCCGTTTCATCTGAAGACACGACCAGGTCCCTGAATGTGTGCAGGGGGACGCTATTGATTGAATGAAAATGGCGGCTTGACACAAAGCTGACTCAAGCGTTACTGTTGATGCTATACAGACAAAAATTGGTTTTCAGTTTGTACATTCTTCATGTTTTTTTTTTCCATCCAAGTCTGATTAAGAGTTTGTAGAAAAATGGCTTCAGATTTTCCACATACTACTCTTCAACATTCTTCCTAAATGTAACAATGTGAAACTCACTAGGAGAACGGCTGTTTCTGTTTCCTTTCAAAATGCTGCCAACAATATTTTCTGAATGGAAGACACCATCTTGTAGCATAAAGGGCCGAAAGGGGTTCTGGTCTGGCCGATGGTTGGTGGAGACATTTTGACTATATCTTGGACCTGCCCGGCCTCGCCCAAAATGGCGCCGGTATAAATGGGACTCGTAACTCCTTGCCCGCAAATGTATATCTAGAAAATGTTATTGTAAGTGGCCCTGTCCTATTTTAATTACAAAATGTATGTCCACCGATTCCGCAACTGTTAGACACCTTAGTTCTTGCAACCTAATGGCCCGCTCGTTACGTTCCTCTACAGTGTAAATGTCTCCTCATCATATACGATTTCAGTTTGCTCCGTGGCCGGCCCACGTGGTTATAGGCCCGTATTTGTATACTGACATTTTCACAATAAAGGTTTTTAAAACAAAACACGGTAGTAGTATTTACATTGGTAAAGTATTTACTTTTAGTCACTGTTTTCGAATCAGTAAAAGGCAAGTGAAATAAAGCAGTCCAATTACATGACGGATAAAAGGTATAATATGTAGGAACGCAGTAAAGATAAATGGTCAAGGGCAGTTGTGTTTTTCATGTCTGCAACATAAAGTGATCGATAAGAATCTGATAATCAGGCGTATCGGCGACTAAGACAGCAGGCCGAATCTCTTTTACTCAACGGTTCCGTCATGGAAGGAAGAAACGCCCTTTTTCTCGAAAAAGGAATATATTTTACTTGCAAGACAGTTGTAAATTTTCCGGGAAAGTACATTAGCCTGGAATATTATAACATATGTTTGAAAAAAAAATATTCGAAAACAATAAAAAGCGTAATTTTTAGGTCATATGACCAAGCTTTTCATCATTAAATTAACAAAAGTAAAATGAACCAATGAAAAGTTTTATTAACAAGTCACATGACCTGTTATGCTTACGTTACGCGCTGCGCGCTGCGCCTCGGATCACTTCCGGGTGCGCTAACGCGGCGTGTCATATAACGCATTACGCGACAACGTAGGTCAAGAATATAGTCAAAATGTCTCCACCAACCAGCATTCAGAACACAACCCCTTTCAGCAGTCCAAAAAGTTCTGTTAAATGACAACAGAGGGGACAGGCAACAAGAACCATCAGTCAAAGAGGGGAGGGCAAGTTCTTCTCTTCTGGGTCATGTTGGGGCGCTACCGGAACTGATCGAATTGGTAGTCTACAGTGTTGCTGGATGTTTCAGACTAAAGCTGGCGTCAGCATGAGACCACTACCATCTCGTAGCTCCGTCGTGGCCATTCCACGAGCAATCATGGCAGCCGCTCCCCACCAGAAGCCTGCAGAAGTCGGAGGCCCCCAAGACTTTTGTAGAATCTTCACGGCTGAGGGGACGCTTTTCGAGAATGGGACCCAAGCCCTATCAGGGAAGCGTCCGAGTTCCAATGTGTCCCAGGGCCATTTTAGTGGACCAGGCCCAAAACCGAAGAGCCGGCCGCCATTTTGAGAGCCATGTGGCAGCCGCCTATCGCTGCACCGCAAGAGCGGGAGCAACTCAACTACATGGTGAGCGAGACGCTGTAGTCGCAAGAGCGGGCGGTAAACAGCTGAATGGCGGAAGAGGCACAGTGTAGCAAAAGCGGGCGGAATGGCAACTAAAACGGTAAAGGGGCGCCCCACTACAGCTTGTCTTCAGGTGAAACGGATTGTGGGACAAGGTCCAGAATTGAAGAGTCATCAAAAGGCAAAAAGTTCCGCCGGACCCCGGGAGCCGGCCGCCTATGTCGGGGGCGATCTCAGGCTACACCAGTGCTATAAGACTTGGGGAGGGTGTCGGAGCCAAGCGTCTTATCCGAGTCCATGGCCATCACACCGCCCCTCAGGGGCCTCCGTCAAGCTGTTTAAGAAGGTAACATATCACATTGTTTTCTAATGCAGTCAGGTCCACAAACGACACTCACTTACTTTGAGAATAGTGAAGCTGCAGTAGGTGGAAATAAGCTTCAGACAGTGTTACAAGCACTGCTCAGAACTCTTAACTATGGCACCCAACATCCAGAACTTATGCTATTTGAGAATGGCAGTGACATCGAAGCAACTCAGGGACCAAAACCATTAACGTACTTTCACGTATGAAAATCTTACTTCGGGAGGGGGCAGGAGCGAAGCGCCCCCTCCCAGTCAGCGCCACCACACCGTATGTTGAAAATTTGAAGCCATCGTTCTACAAAGTCAACCAAACTTGGATTGAAAAATCTAGAAAAATGTACAAACTGAAAACCAGTTTTGGTCTGCTTAGCATCAGTAGCAACGCTTGAGTCAGCTTTGTGTCAAGCCGCCATTTTGATTCAACAAAGCACAGGCATTGAAAAAGGCTCAAACTCAGAACTCTGAACTATGGCACCCAACATCCAGGAGCTTGCCATCCGGATCTTGGAGTCTTGTGCTGCTTTCGATCTATTCACACATCGGTCCACTACTGACATCATCTTATAAACCAACGTTATGTAAATAGTTTTTTAATAAAATGTTTTACCCTGTTTCTTTGCTGGTGTGTTGTCTATATTTTTAATATTTGCATAGGGTTTGTCATTATTTTGTGCGGGATGGGTGATGGAGCCGAGCTGTCTTGCAGCCCTCATGGTGTGGAGCTCAGTTCATCTCACTATTTTCGTATTTCTCATGAAGGGTTGTTCCTAATATTTCTATTTTAGCGAGGTCAAAAAGAGATCCAATTAGTGGCCTACTGATTTTGCTCGATTACTTTTATTTTTTTACACAATTTTTCACTATCTGCAAAGACTAAACAGAGTATTGCGACTTTGTGCTTGTTTGTAAATAGAGAATGATCCAAAGAGAACCAATTCTAAAACAGTAACTGCTTTGACAACAATCAATCAAATGGAGAGACAAGCAGGCACGACGGATTACAACGGGGGCAAAGGCTTGCGTTAACTACCGTTCACTATCTGCAAAGAGAGAGTACTACTAAGACAAAAGAGGGGAGGGGGGGGGTGCAGCGTTCAAAGCACATCAGCGTGCATAAATACGAAAATGTTTTTATCTATCACGTACTTGACATTTTAAAGCTTTTCATATTTGCTATTAAAAAACCAATGAAATTCACAGAAAAAACCATAGGTTATAGTGGATATATAGTTAGGAATTTGCATTTACAAAACCTTGAAAATTCAATGAAAAAACCATTGGTTTTAGGCCATATATAGTTAGGGATTTGCATTTACAAAACCTTATTTTACTCGCATAAAACCATTGAAATTCCATATATAGTTATAAGCGCTAACTATATATCGCGCACCCGCAATCCACTGCTGATGATGTCACATATTACATCATTCATGACATGGTTAGTGACATTACTGATGACATCACTGATGACATCTCAAATGACATCACTGATAAAATCACTGAAAACATCTCATTTGACATGACTGATAACATCACTGATGATATCATTCATGTGATAATACGATGAACCTCTTCAGACTCTAATATAACCTTAGATACAATCAGTGTAAACAGACACTCACAGACTGTCACTCATCCATGGAGTTACTCACACACCTAGTCAGTCATGCAAAGAATCAATCACACCTCCATTTCCTCAACTATACAGTTATACAAACTTTACTTATTCAAACATATACTAACACATATTTACTCTATTATACAATCCCTGATACAAGTTCACAATGATCCATACAGCCACTCACACATTCACTGGCTCTTATGCACAGTTATTTATATATGTCAACTCTCACATGTACTGTGTTTTACATATGTACTTACTTTGACATGTAGCACTGAGATATCCATTCACTCACCAATGCACTCATGCACACAGTCAACCGCCCATACAGCTGTTTCCACATGCACTTTTGAAACCATACATCTAGTGAATCAACTGCTCACACATCTATGCACAGAGTCATACACCTCCCAGCCACCCACACACACACTCAGTATCCCATACAAATACTTGGGCAACCAATCAATAACCCATATAGTTACTCATATAGCTACTTATCAACACATGCAACAGTTTACAGAACAACAGACATAATGATGCACAAATTAAGACAGTTTAGTCACTAACCCATGCACTCAGTGAGACACATTTAATCACTCACTCATACAGTCAGTCATGCACCTACTAAATCCTTCATCCAGACACTTATATATCCACTCATTCTTCAATATGTAAGAGATATTTTAACTTTACAGAAACATACAGTCACTGGATGTTGTCATCAGTGATTTTATCAGTGATGTCATTTGAGATGTCATCAGTGATGTCATCAGTGATGTCACTAACCATGTCATGAATGATGTAATATGTGACATCATCAGCAGTGGATTGCGGGTGCGCGATATATAGTTAGCGCTTATAACTATATATGGAATTTCAATGGTTTTATGCGAGTAAAATAAGGTTTTGTAAATGCAAATCCCTAACTATATATGGCCTAAAACCAATGGTTTTTTCATTGAAAATATATATATATATATATATATATATATATATATATATATATATATATATATATATATATATATATATATATATATATATATATATATATATATATATATATATATATATATATATATATATATATATATATATATATCCGTCTAAGACCTCTCTGGAACAGAAAGGAAGAGGCCCCTCGGGGAATCCAATTTGGGAGGCTTAAATGGAAAACAACAGGTAAGCATGATGCATTTCGGCCAATGGGGCCTTCCTCAGATGCCGCCGTTGAACCCAGAACACAGTCTCACCCTTGTTGAAGTAGTTCTTGCAGCTCTCTCATTGGTGAGATCTGTGGATGTCGCTGTAGGCACTACATCCCCCAAAATGCATCTCTGTGGGTCGGAGTTGTGTGGGGGGTTAGAGATGAATCCTTGTGGGTGGGTGTTTTGCAAGGCGAGGCGCTGTGTGCTGGCATACAATCCTCAAGCCCCCTTGGGTCCCCGCATACACTCCTACCCTGAAAGCGCAAGTCCTCTGGGCCGTGAGATGACCGGGATTGTGTCAAACTCCATGCGTAGTCGCAAGCCGCCACTGGCAGCAGCCCTTGCAGAATCACGCTTCCGGGTGTGCTGGTGCCGGTCCAATACCTTGGACAAAAGCAACGAACTGCAGCAGCAGAAACCAGAATGGCAACCAGCCACTTGATGGAGTGGGAGTCTCTCAGCGCGCCTCTGTCAGTGTCAGTTTCAGTTTTTAACGTCTTTATTTCGAAGTTTTTCTTCATAAAAGACAAGCATATAAAATACGTACACAAAGCACACAACAAATATGCACAAGTTTATACAAACAATTAAAATTATCATGGATCTTGTTTAAAAAAATCAATTAAATAGCATAGAAAGACGTTTATATCAATGTTAATACAAGTATAAAAAGACAATTCAGGAATGCTACCCAGGAAAAATAGGTTAAGTCCAACATATTTGTCATTCAGCTGTTGGCTTTTCGTATACACCTTGCTCTGATTATCCAGGCCCACCCAAGAAATTTTGCCACCCCTATAGACAGCCATTCGGCTGTATTATATCTCAGGATTGACATTGCTTCACTGCTCACCCGGGTGTTTAGTCTTTTACATATTGGTTTTAGCCATGTATGGCGCGGTTCACAGTAAGCTGGGCATGCAAACAGGAAGTGCCCTAGGGATTCCTTTCGCTCATGACACCAGGGGCAGGACAAGGACTGTTGGTTATGCCATTTATTAGTGAATTCTCTTAGTGGCAAAGTCCCTACACGAAACTGATGATATAGTTTCCTATCGGAACTTTTAAGAATGGTTTCCCAATAGGTCTCTGTATGTGGGACTACTTTGTAGATCAAAAACATGCTTGTCAAGTTAGATTTCTCAGAAAGCGCAACATGTTCTTCTTTGACTATGGACCAGAAAAGAAGTTTAAAGTCTTTTTTTGACGGGAAGGAGTGATTACCCGGCTCTGTCCAAAGCGAATGGAGGCCCATTCTAAATAGGGTTCTCATAATAGATTTAAACCAGGGTATATCCCCTGCCCCTTGTTGCGCTCTTACATCCTGTATCTCTTTGGCAAACATGGTTAATTCGGGGTAGACCAGATACGTCTCCATAACGCAACCATCCTATATTGGGCTTGATGCTTAATAGAATGAAAGCCCATGTCTAGCATAAGTGGTAGTGATGGTCTCGAAAGTGGGAGACTCACTAGATTACGTCTTAGTCTTAGACTTAGAAACATTAATTTCGAGGTCGTTTTGGCTACAAAAGTCCTCAAACTTGTTTATAGCTAACTGAAGACCCATCTGTGTTTTTGCCAAAATTAGGGTGTCATCAGCAAAAATTAAAAGGGGAAATTTGGTCCCACCCAGTGTTGGCGCATCTGTCGGAGTTACTGAGAGGAACTGGACCACCTGGTTGATAAAAAGTAAGAATAGGGTAGGGGCCAGGACACAGCCCTGCCTCACTCTACGGGTCACAGGGAAAGAATCGGTCACCTGTCCCTGGCAGCACCCCCCTTACTCTGGCGAAATTTTCCTCATGCAACCTGATTGTAAACTCAAGAAGGGCAGATGGTATACCCATTCTCCTTAAAGTTGCCCACATCTTTCCTCTGGGGACCAAATCAAACGCAGATTTGAGATCCACAAACGCTGCGTATATAGTACCTCCTCTTAAAAACACAGTCTTCCAAAAAATCATAACAAATCTGAGTACTTGGTCAACTGTGCTTATGTTGGCCCTGAAGCCAGCCTGCAGTGGAGACAGGATGTTTTCTTCTGTCATCCAAAACTGGATTCTGCCCAGCAGCATTCTGGCTATTACCTTCTGCAGGGCGTCGATAAGACTGATGGGGCGATAATTTCCCGCATCCGTCTTATCTCCTTTTTTATTCACAGGTAGGATCTCCGCCCCTTTCCAAGAGTCAGGGATTCTGACACCTCTAGCTATGGCATTAGCTAATTTAGTTATGTAAGGGACCCAATTTTCTTGATCAAACTTAAAAAGGTCCGCTGGGACACAGTCCATTCCGGGAGCTTTCCCATTCTGAACTAGTTTTAAAGCTTTTGCAGCCTCCGGTTCCGTAAAGACTATCTGGTCATGTGAAGGAACTACAGTCGGAACACTGATAGTCTCTCCTAGGTTATGGGAGATCAGATCTGTGTTACTGAACTGCGCCGAGAAGTGCTTAACCCATGTCTCGGCTGGAACGTAATTATCTGGAGTTCACTGGTCCCCTGTCCCTCCCCTTTTCACTACTTCCCAGAATTTTTGCTGATTAGTGGAAATACTGGCCTTATACAAATCTAGCCAACGTTGCTCATCCCAATTTATCTTTGCCTGCTTAAGCACCTTCTTATAGTTTGCCCTTTCTTGCTTTATGTCTGTAGCTGATCTAATTTTAATAGCAGCTATCAAGGAGCCATGGGCAAGACGACAAGTCTTATCATACCATTTGGCTCCTATTTGAACCGAGCCGGTTTTCCTTTCTTTAGCTGGTTTAATAAAAAAAGTTTTAACTTTGTTAAAAAGGGACTCGTGAATCACCCCAATTTGTTCCAGAGTACTCGCATCATCTAGTATAGGCACCATCAACTTGGTTGCTGCTGATACCTCTTTTGAAACCTTATCAATAATAGCTGGATCTTCCAGAAACCTGGCCCAACGTACCCTTCTACAATCGTTCGTAAGAACAGCCTCAGCAGTAATTACAATAGTTGCACTAGTTCTCTGTAGGTCACCATCTATTGATAAGTTTATTACTAGGGGATTATGATCACTTTCTGACCTTGTGACTATTTCCATATCCTGTAGTAAACTCCAGAACTCCATCTTGATTAAGAAATAATCTATACGGCTCGAATTGTGGGAGTTGTCGAAAGTGACATTTCCCATCAAGTCAGATTTTGTCCTCCCATTCACTGCTCGTAAATCCCATTCTAGGCAAAGACCAAGCCACTGCATAACGGCCTCTGTTACTTTTTTGACAGGTGGAATGGTCAGGTAGGGAATGTTCCAAATCTGATCGGCTTCACCATAGCACCCATTATCCAGATTGGGGACAGGTTCAAATGTACAATTAAAGTCCCCAGCCACCAATACACATTTGTCTCTACCAATGGTATTCAGTAGGGGATCTAAATCATCAGCCGTTTTTGATGGCTTCCCACCCGGTCGCCCCCTGGCATATATGTTCATCAAGAAGAGCTCTTGGCTAGTTTTACTACTCAATTTTAAAGCTAGAATATCATTACTCAATATGGGTAGGTCAGAGATTTTAAAACCTAAAGATTGTCTGATCCAAATAACGAGACCCCCAGAAGGACGACCTTTTAGACCTTTACAGGCTGGTTTAAAATAATTCAAATAACCAACCCGATAAATAGCATCAATAGACCAACTTTCTTGTAATATAATTATATCATGACGTTCCACAAAAGACCCCCAATCGGCTTCTACCAATTTCCCCTTCAACCCAGCAATATTCCAGGATAATATCTTAAGGGTAGGTACAGATGTCTTAAGCGGTATATCAACAGAACTAACATTCCCCCCACTAGTCTCAAGTATGAGAGTATGGCTTAAAGTTTCCCCCCTTCCTTTCCTTCCCTGGGGGATTTTTCCAAACTCAGACTCGAACGTATCCACTATAATTGCAGTATTAGTTAATGAACAATTTCCTATAGCTCCAGACAACCTTGGGACCAGGGGCCCATTGTTAAGTCAATCCACACCATCCAATCCCAATAGAGGGGCAAACCGGTTCGAGAGATGGGGCTGAAACATTGGATAGATTGGTGTTTCATGGTGATATCTATCTCTGGGTCTGTACCTTCGGAAGTGGGGGTGCGGTGTTTGGGCTCTGTTAGAATGTAGTGTAGGATAGAAATAATACAGGGACAAAGTTTGAACATCCCCCAGTCTACCATATCTAGGTTCCCTGCTGATGTAGTCAGCTACCCAGGGCTCCCTGAAGCTGATTACTACAAATCCCCCTCAAGATCTTTTTTACTATACCCTACCCAGTCCACCCTCCTAACATTAAGAATCTCTATGTTTGAATTTGGAGGGAGTGGGCGGTTTTTATTTAACAAAAATGTTACCTTGTTGTATAGATCTTTGTGTGTTTCTCTCTTACCTTCTCCTAAAGGGGCCACTCCAGTTAAAATGATGGTATATGGGAGTGACTCAGGGGGAAGGTTCACACATTGTTTCCTGGGTACAGGTTTAATCCTGGGCCGTATACTTTGGTCAAGATGGCTAGTAAGATTAGGTGGTTTTCTAGATGGGGGCTGTGGGTTAGAAACAGTGGCAACCTTTTGCTGAGATATACTCTCGGTTGTCTGTTTTTTCTTTATAACGGGAACGGGTTTTTGCTGAGGAACTTTTATAGTAGGTGGTCCCGTTTTAGCTCTAATACCCCCATCCCTGGTAATCACTGGGTTGTTATTGGGGAGTGTCAAATCTGTAGCCTTTGAGGCTAAAGATATATGGATTCTTTTTGTTGCCGCTATGTTCTCTTTCACTAGTGTATCCAAAGAATCCATCTTGGTGTTTAATAGTCTAGTCTGTTCAAATAACGGTAGGAGTAAAGATTTGATCAGTAACTCTATTTTGGCCAAGAGTATACTTTCTACAATATTTACTGTGGCATTATGTTCCTCAGGTGGAACCACTGCTGTGGAGGTGGTTGTCTGTGTGGGGGATATGTAGATAGCTCTCTGACCCTTATTGTGTCCCCCTATATCGGTCCAATGTACCCTTTTCCGTTTACCAGGATTTTGCCTGGGCGAGCACTGGGTAGTAGTAGATAAATTTGCTCGCTCCTTGCTTTGGGTGAGGTTAGGGGAATCTGAAAGACCAGTGTCATCGCGGGATAATTCATGGTAGATAGTACTACTATCCGCTATGGTGTCATGGACAGTAACATGTGCATTATCTGTAACCACCCCCTCTAGATCCAGAGTTTGGCTGGTAGATGCAGTTGCTACCACTAAGTCCACATTTACGTTGTTAGTAACATTATTCAATTGGGAAAGTGGAACGGGGGAGACGGCCTCATTAATTTTTCCAAGTGAGGAACGCTTGCCTGTGATCAAGTCAAGTGATAGGCGTTTTTCAGCAAGAGCTATTTCTTTCTCCAATATTCAGGTGGTGCGTTCAAAAAACTGATCAATAGTACCAGTGAAGGTACCATTGGAGGTGGAAACCTGGACCTGTCTTTCCCTACCTGACCGAAGGGGCATTTTAATACCGGGCACCAAGTATTCTTTCACGTCTCACAAAGTACAATGCAGTCAGAGCTACGACCCAAAGTAAAGACAAAGTTTTACCAGCAATATGGTAACATCAATGTCCAGGTAATGCACTAAATAAACAAATACATATAGGTAACAGATTATGGGGCAATTGCGATGTAAGGGGGATGGCCCGACCCGACCCTCGCTGGCCCCGGACGACCACAGACGGTCCCGCCCTTGTCCCGGGCTTCTCCCTGTCGCTCCCGCGCAGCGGGACTAAACCAATGTGTTTATAGGATCTGTGAATGGGGAGGAGCCTGCAGGGAGAGCTGTCCAGGTGTATGCGATGAGGGCAGGCGGGCGCTCCTGGGACTGGTAGTCCTGCGCCTCCGCTCGCTCGCAGCCCTGCAGGTTCAGATGGCAATTGTCCCCTCTACTGCCAAATTGTTTAAAGATAACTGCACACAAGAGTTGCTGGTGAAGGCGGAGGGAAAAGAAAAGAAAATTCAGCTGCTGCAGAAAAGCTGCTGCCGGTGAGTCAAACCACAAGTTATCCCCAACAGGATTCTTCATAAATAATGTTATCGTATGGTTGTGTCACACCAAGTCAGTTAAAAATAACTCAACTGCTGGTTCGCGGCGAATTCCTTAATGCCAGCCTGGATACAATTCTTGACTTTGGTGGAATGTCTATGGCTTAGAAAATTAAACGTCACTCCGAGCCCATGTCGACTCGTTTTTGGCCATGTCTTTTTAAATCTGAAAGTCAAAACAGGGGGCCCGTGTTAGATAAAGAATGGCGCTCTATTTAGCACACTGCATTTATACTATTGTTGGGGGTTTGGTCACTAAAGCCAAGGTTTTATGCCCACATTCCTGGAAACGTCTCGCTTGACTTCTTTTAAATGCTCTATCCGACAATTCCAATCGTGGCCAGCCGCACAGTAGTGTGTTTCCCCGCACAGTAGTGTATATATATATATATATATACCACAACAACAATGGCGAATTAAGCCTGCGCCGCTTTTTTCTGGCGGGCCTCAACAGGGTTTCGCCTTGCCCCTGTAAATCCGCCGAGAACGTTGTCGTATCTTTAATCAAAAAGACAACAAGTTGAGGCCCATTTGCATTTCACAGTGAAATGTATTAGCGTTTCACACCCAACGCGTTTCGCAGCCGCAGCCGCTTGATCACAAGTGAATTCAAGTGCTAAACAATAAAGTTATATACAAGTGAAAAATACATTTATCATGTGACTTTAATCGACAGTGAAAACATACTTTTTCACAATCGGTTATTACTGATATATCATCACTTCTTGTCATAAACAGTGTTAATTAATTCACACATTTTACATTATTCAAAGTTTATCCGGCTCATAAATGTAGTTCTATTTTCAACTGTTTTGGTGATCGTTTGACTCAGGAACTACAAGTCCCATAACCCCCACATCGGTTACATCAGAAGGCTGTCTTTACATTTCAAACAATCTTTTGTCTTTGCTCAGATTCCACTATATGCATCAAAAAAATAATAAAAAACCAAAATAATTGGTTCCAAATATCAATCGGTTACGACAACTGTCCTTAACCATTTCATCATTTCGCCCCAGTGGATTTATACTCATAATGTCTGTAGTCCCATTGGAACCCTTGTGTCTCCTTCCCGACACATTCCTGAATGCCCATTTGTAGCGTCCGCTACCCTTCTCTAATGATTGCGCCCTAGTAGGCTTGAGTTCACAGTGCTTTTCTAACCCATTAGCACAGTACCAGGGCATTCATTGTTCCCTTATTCCATTGTTCCGTCCATGGATTAATAGTAATCAATCTTTAATCAAAAGAAAATTCACAAAATGTCGCCCCAGTGGGCATAAATCAAATCTATGAGCAAAAATGGCCTCTTATAACTGTGTTCCATCACCCAGGTTGTAATATCAGGTATTGTGAGCCTTTAACATTCAGAAGTGTTTAAATCTTCCTTGACCTGTAAATGAGAGAGCAACCCATTAAAATGTATACTTAAATCAGATCATATAAAATTCGGATTTTCAATATACTTGTCTTGTCGATCAAAAGTCACATGATGAATGTTTTTTTCACTTCTATATAACTTTATAGTTTAACACTTGAATTTACTCATGATCAAGCGGCTGCGGCTGCGAAACGCGTTGGGTGTGAAACGCTAATAAATTTCAACGTGAAAGGCAAATGGGCCTCAACTTGTTGTCTTTTTGATTAAAGATACGACAACGTTCTCGGCGGATATATATATATATATATATATATATATATATATATATATATATATATATATATATATATATATTACCTACTGGCTATCGCCAGTAGGTATATATAGTTAGGATTAATTCCCTATGGGATTTCTGAAAATTCTATGTCTAATAACTTTGGCGTTTGTGGACGGAATCGGCTGAAATTTTCAGGAAAACGGCACATTTTGTTTCTGAGCAGCCCCTGAAAATTTGGTGGGGTTTCGTCAAGGGGGGGCTGAGAAAAAAGGGGGGTCCCAAAACGCGTTTTTTACATTGAGTTTTCCATAGGGCGGTTGGACTCACTTTTAGCTCGAACGGCTGAATGGATTTGCACGAAACTTGGCAAAATTGTAGGGACTGTTAGCCCGATGTGCCTTTGCTAGGTCTCAATATATGTGCTTCAGTGGATTTTGAGAAATTAACGTTTAAATCAAGATATATATCTGTAACAGCGCTCCGGGCAGCGATCCGGTCCGCTTACTTTTCGCGTTTCGGAACTTTGCGCGCAGAAAGCTGATTGGCTCTCCGGTGTCTGTCAACATTCTAAACAGTCCGGAGCGGCCGCCATCTTGTCTCTCGGTAGGATCGAGAGAGAAGAAGAGGTGAAAAACAAAAGGGGAATTTAATGAAAGGGGGCAAGGTATCCCCCTCTTGACCCCCTAGGAATATTGTTGGGGTTATTAAAGGGTCCCGTGGGGAATAGAAAAAAAAAATGATTTTTCACGGTAGAAGCGCTTCACGGGCCGCGAACTGGGCCGCAAACTGGTAGCGAAACGGGAATTCGCCATTTTGTGCTTCGTTAATTAAATTATTAGGTATAAGGGGGTGCGGGAGACGTATCCTAATCCCCTATGTTTCCTGAGGGTGGCTGAGGAGGCTGATATATGTTGATACATCTCTTCCAGCGGCTGTGCGTGAGCTTTTTTTTTTTTTGCTGCGTGACAGTCCGGAGCGGCCGCCATCTTGTCTCTCGGTAGGATCGAGAGAGAAGAAGAGGTGAAAAACGAAAGGGGAATTTAATGAAAGGGGGCACGGTATCCCCCTCTTGACCCCCTAGGAATATTGTTGGGGTTATTAAAGGGTCCCGTGGGGAAAAGAAAAAAAAATGATTTTTCACGGTAGAAGCGCTTCACGGGCCGCGAACTGGGCCGCAAACTGGTAGCGAAACGGGAATTCGCCATTTTGTGCTTCGTTTTAATTGTTTAGAGACAAAAATTATCGCCGCACATCGGCCAAAATGCATGAATATCGTTGAAAAGTCAGCGATATTCATGCATTATCCAGCAAATGCTCTTAGCCGTGTTATCCACCTTCCATTGGATAACATGGTTAAAAACTGCTCTGTGCGTGAGCTTTTTTTTTTTGCTGCGTGACGTTTGTTAACGTTCGATTCGATGGAAATCAGGAAGTGTTGACCACCATTTTGTCACTGCGAGTAAATATTTTGTTATAAATGAATCCTTATTGAAAAACATTGTCTGCGCCATCTTGCCTTTTTGTCCAATGCCACAATTTTGTCGTGCACGGCAGCCATTTTAGATGCCTTGACCAGGCCCACTCTCTGCACGCCGCCGATCCTCAGCATGGCTCCCCACCCTCGCAAGCATCTCCCCCACGCACTGGTCATCCCCGCTCTCTCTCTCATGCATGGGCCATATACTTCCCCCCATCTGCGCTGCTCTTCTCTGAGAATCACACCCTGTGCCCTCCCGACACCTCTCTTTCACCCTATTCACTAACGCACCCTCTGACACTCCTCTTCCTCTGTGTCCGATTGTCCAGGCCAGACCCAGGCTATCACCTATCCCTGCGGATGTAGTTTATGGCCCCAGCTGTAGAGAATTCAGACATGCCAACCCTCCCGATTCAGGCGTGTGACTACTGATTTCAGTGCTAGTCTCCCGCCTCCCGATTTCTGCAAGCAAAAACCCGGGGGCATATTACGAACAACTAGCGATAATTTTTGTCTCTAACTTGTTTAGAGACAAAAATTATCGCCGCACATCGGCGATTTTTATCGCAGATAAACCTTGCTATTATCGCAGAAAAGTCAGCGATATTCATGTATTATCGAGCAAATGCTCTTAGCCATGTTATCCACCTCCCATTGGATAACATGGCTAAGAACTGCTCAGGGCAGGTGTTAGATTTTGGAGATATTCGCGCTTAGCGCGAATATCTCCAAAAGTTGGTAATAGAAGATAGCGATGTTAGGGACTGTTTCCAGTCGCTAACATCTTGGCACGCCACTTTGCATGTCATTAGTGATAAGTATCACTGACATGCAAAGCGGGGCCCAAGATGGTCGCTATCTCCTTTTAGCTGTCACTAACTGGAGTAAGCGACAGCTTGGTAATAGGGAGATATTTTTATCTCCGCTTTCTTGGCTTTTAAAGCCAAAAAAACGGAGATAAACCCCCTTGATAATATGCCCCACGATTCCTTGGGGGTTTCAGCTGACAGGGCTTGGTATTGTGTTACATGGTAATTTTTCCAGGAAACGTCAGAGGGTCGATGCAGGGGTTCTAGAAGAGGTGATAAACCATTTAAGCCTCATGAACAAGCGCATGGTCTTTTAAAGATTTGTGAAGTACTCGGGGCGGCGGTGTGTGTGTGTCCTCTTTCAGGAGCGGGCGGGGGGGGGGGGGGCACTGCCAGCAACTTGCCAGGTCAGGTAGTGTTCAACACGTGCATCACCCTTTCTCTGCCTGCTATTGCGCTCCATGCTTCGGAAAGGTAAGAAAAAGAACGTGCATTTGAGTTTGAAATGTCCGATCCTGCAGCAGCACACTTCCAAAGCCCACACATGACAATAACCCGATTCAAGGCCCCATTCACCCGTTTAAAAAAAAATAGATAACACTCCAACAAAGTAAGATTATAAAACTTTATTAACTATTAACTATAACGAACGGAACAAAAACTAAAAACATTTAAACATTTTTCAACACAAAAAGCAACAATGGTTAGAAGCTGTCTTTTGTGCGAATAGTCCCAAGGCAGCACAACGTGCAGAGTTCTGGACGGCACCCAGGTGATGTCGCCTGGGTGCCGCACTGGTTTTGGGATCCTACAATGCAGCACAGAAAAACAGCGTGGGGCGTCCCGGGTGGTGCGGGGGGAGGCCTCGTCAGTAGCGGTCTGTTGTGCGAATAGTCCCAAGGCAGCAGAACGCGTTGAGATGTTGATGGGACTGTGTCCAGTGTCACATGGCTGACACAACATGTACGACAGGCACCCAGGTGATGTCCAGTAAACTGCCGCACTGGTTTTGGTATCCTACAATGCTGCTCCGAAAATTGGCGTGCGGCGGCCCGGGGGTGGGGGAGGCGGCATGAACGGGCCTCCCCAGGTGGCGGCCATCTAGCTGAGTTGCGCTCGCTCTTGCGGCTACAGCGTCTCGCTCACCATGTTGTTGAGTTGCTTCCACTCTTGCAGTGCAGCGATAGGCGGCTGCCACATGGCTCTTAAAATGGCGGACGGCTCCTCGGTTTTGGGCCTGGTCCACTGAAATGGCCCTGGGACACCTTGGAACTCGGACGCTTGCCTGCTAGGGCTTGGGCTCCATTCTCGAAAAGCGTCCCCTCAGCCGTGAAGATTCTACAAAAGTCTTGGGGGCCCCCGACTCCCGCAGGCTTCCGGTGGGGAGCGGCTGCCATGATTGCTCGCGGAATGACCACGACGGAGCCACGAGATGGTGGTGCTCTCATGCTGACGCCAGCTTCAGTCTGAATGATCCAGAAACAAGGTGGGGCTTTCATCGTTTGGGAAAAAAAAATGTTCTAAACCAATGAAAAGTGTTATTTTTAGGTCATATGACCAAGCCTTCCATCTTTAGGAAACCAAAAGTAAAATGAACCAATGAAAAGTTTTATAAACAAGTCACATGACCTGTTATGCGGCATAGGGCTACAAAAAGCGTAGAAAATCCGTTGGCACGTGAGGCGGCGTCAGTAGCGGACCGATGTGCGAATAGGCCGAAGGCAGCACAACGCGCCGAGATCCGGATGGCACCGAGGTGGTGTCCAGCAAATTGCCGCACTGGTGTGGCCATCCTACAATGCTGCGCCGAAAGACGGCGTGTCCAGCTGAGTTGCGGTCACTGTTGCGGTACAGTGACTCGAACGCGCCGAGATCCGGATGGCACCGAGGTGGTGTCCAGCAAATTGCCGCACTGGTGTGGCCATCCTACAATGCTGCGCCGAAAGACGGCGTGTCCAGCTGAATTGCGGTCACTGTTGCGGTACAGTGACTCGAACGCGCCGAGATCCGGATGGCACCGAGGTGGTGTCCAGCAAATTGCCGCACTGGTGTGGCCATCCTACAATGCTGCGCCGAAAGACGGCGTGTCCAGCTGAGTTGCGGTCACTGTTGCGGTACAGTGAGTCGAACGCGCCGAGATCTGGATGGCCCCGATGTTGTGTCCAGCAAGTTGCCCTACTGGTGTGGCCATCCTACAATGCTGCACCGAAAGTCGGCGTGGGGTGCCCCGTTGGCTTATGAGGTGATGTCAGTAGTGGACCGATGTGTGAATAGGTCGGAACCAGCACAAGGCGCCAAGATCCGAATGGCAAGTCCTGGATGTTGAGTGCCTCAGTTGAGAGTTCTGAGCAGTGCTTGTAAGACTATCTGAAGTTTATTATAAGAATCAGAGTAAGTTGAAGACTGTCTGAAGCTTATTTGCACCTTTTGCAGCTTCACTATTGCCCAAGGTGGTGTCCAGCGGAACTTTTTTCCTTTTCCTTTCTGCTTCTTTTCCTACAATCCGTTTCATCTGAAGACACGACCAGGTCCCTGAATGTGTGTAGGGGGACGCTATTGAGTGAATGAAAATGGCGGCTTGACACAAAGCTGACTCAAGCGTTACTGTTGATGCTATACAGACAAAAATTGGTTTTCAGTTTGTACATTCTTCAGGTTTTTTTTTTCCATCCAAGTCTGATTGAGAGTTTGTAGAAAAATGGCTTCAGATTTTCCACATACTACTCTTCAACATTCTTCCTAAATGTAACAATGTGAAACTCACTAGGAGAACGGCTGTTTCTGTTTCCTTTCAAAATGCTGCCAACAATATTTTCTGAATGGAAGACACCATCTTGTAGCATAAAGGGCCGAAAGGGGTTCTGGTCTGGCCGATGGTTGGTGGAGACATTTTGACTATATCTTGGACCTGCCCGGCCTCGCCCAAAATGGCGCCGGTATAAATGGGACTCGTAACTCCTTGCCCGCAAATGTATATCTAGAAAATGTTATTGTAAGTGGCCCTGTCCTATTTTAATTACAAAATGTATGTCCACCGATTCCGCAACTGTTAGACACCTTAGTTCTTGCAACCTAATGGCCCGCTCGTTACGTTCCTCTACAGTGTAAATGTCTCCTCATCATATACGATTTCAGTTTGCTCCGTGGCCGGCCCACGTGGTTATAGGCCCGTATTTGTATACTGACATTTTCACAATAAAGGTTTTTAAAACAAAACACGGTAGTAGTATTTACATTGGTAAAGTTTTTACTTTTAGTCACTGTTTTCGAATCAGTAAAAGGCAAGTGAAATAAAGCAGTCCAATTACATGACGGATACAAGGTATAATATGTAGGAACGCAGTAAAGATAAATGGTCAAGGGCAGTTGTGTTTTTCATGTCTGCAACATAAAGTGATCGATAAGAATCTGATAATCAGGCGTATCGGCGACTAAGACAGCAGGCCGAATCTCTTTTACTCAACGGCTCCGTCATGGAAGGAAGAAACGCCCTTTTTCTCGAAAAAGGAATATATTTTACTTGCAAGACAGTTGTAAATTTTCCGGGAAAGTACATTAGCCTGGAATATTATAACATATGTTTGAAAAAAAAATATTGTTCGAAAACAATAAAAAGCGTAATTTTTAGGTCATATGACCAAGCTTTTCATCATTAAATTAACAAAAGTAAAATGAACCAATGAAAAGTTTTATTAACAAGTCACATGACCTGTTATGCTTACGTTACGCGCAGCGCGCCGCGCCTCGGATCACTTCCGGGTGCGCTAACGCGGCGTGTCATATAACGCATTACGCGACAACGTAGGTCAAGAATATAGTCAAAATGTCTCCACCAACCAGCGTTCAGAACACAACCCCTTTCAGCAGTCCAAAAAGTTCTGTTAAATGACAACAGAGGGGACAGGCAACAAGAACCATCAGTCAAAGAGGGGAGGGCAAGTTCTTCTCTTCCGGGTCATGTTGGGGCGCTACCGGAACTGATCGAATTGGTAGTCTACAGTGTTTCTGGATGTTTCAGACTAAAGCTGGCGTCAGCATGAGACCACTACCATCTCGTAGCTCCGTCGTGGCCATTCCACGAGCAATCATGGCAGCCGCTCCCCACCAGAAGCCTGCGGGAGTCGGAGGCCCCCAAGACTTTTGTAGAATCTTCACGGCTGAGGGGACGCTTTTCGAGAATGGGACCCAAGCCCTATCAGGGAAGCGTCCGAGTTCCAAGGTGTCCCAGGGCCATTTTAGTGGACCAGGCCCAAAACCGAAGAGCCGGCCGCCATTTTGAGAGTCCTGTGGCAGCCGCCTATCGCTGCACCGCAAGAGCGGGAGCAACTCAACTACATGATGAGCGAGACGCTGTAGTCGCAAGAGCGGGCGGTAAACAGCTGAATGGCGGAAGAGGCACAGTGTAGCAAAAGCGGGCGGAATGGCAACTAAAACGGTAAAGGGGCGCCCCACTACAGCTTGTCTTCAGGTCAAACGGATTGTGGGACAAGGTCCAGAATTGAAGAGTCATCAAAAGGCAAAAAGTTCCGCCGGACCCCGGGAGCCGGCCGCCTATGTCGGGGGCGATCTCAGGCTACACCAGTGCTATAAGACTTGGGGAGGGTGTCGGAGCCAAGCGTCTTCTCCGAGTCCATGGCCATCACACCGCCCCTCAGGGGCCTCCGTCAAGCTGTTTAGGAAGCTAACATATCACATTGTTTTCTAATGCAGTCAGGTCCACAAACGACACTCACTTACTTTGAGAATAGTGAAGCTGCAGTAGGTGGAAATAAGCTTCAGACAGTATAACAAGCACTGCTCAGAACTCTTAACTATGGCACCCAACATCCAGAACTTATGCTATTTGAGAATGGCAGTGACATCGAAGCATCTCAGGGACCAAAACCATTAACGTACTTTCACGTATGAAAATCTTACTTGGGGAGGGGGCAGGAGCGAAGCGCCCCCTCCCAGTCAGCGCCACCACACCGTATGTTGAAAATTTGAAGCCATCGTTCTACAAAGTCAACCAAACTTGGATTGAAAAATCTAGAAAAATGTACAAACTGAAAACCAGTTTTGGTCTGCATAGCATCAGTAGCAACGCTTGAGTCAGCTTTGTGTCACGCCGCCATTTTCATTCAACAAAGCACAGGCATTGAAAAAGGCTCAAATTCAGAACTCTAAACTATGGCACCCAACATCCAGGAGCTTGCCATCCGGATCTTGGAGCCTTGTGCTGCTTTTGATCTATTCACACATCGGTCCACTACTGATATCATCTTATAAACCAACGTTATGTAAATAGTTTTTTAATAAAATGTTTTACCCTGTTTCTTTGCTGGTGTGTTGTCTATATTTTTAATATTTGCATAGGGTTTGTCGTTATTTTGTGCGGGATGGGTGATGGAGCCGAGCTGTCTTGCAGCCCTCATGGTGTGGAGCTCAGTTCATCTCACTATTTTCGTATTTCTCATGAAGGGTTGTTCCTAATATTTCTATTTTAGCGAGGTCAAAAAGAGATCCAATTAGTGGCCTACTGATTTTGCTCGATTACTTTTATTTTTTTTACACGATTTTTCACTATCTGCAAAGACTAAACAGAGTATTGCGACTTTGTGCTTGTTTGTAAATAGAGAATGAACCAAAGAGAACCAATTCTAAAACAGTAAATGCTTGGACAACAATCAATCAAATGGAGAGACAAGCAGGCACGACGGATTACAACGGGGGCAAAGGCTTGCGTTAACTACCGTTCACTATCTGCAAAGAGAGAGTACTACTAAGACAAAAGAGGGGAGGGGGGGGGGGGTGCAGCGTTCAAAGCACATCAGCGTGCATAAATACGAAAATGTTTTTATCTATCACGTACTTGACATTTTAAAGCTTTTCAAATTTGCTATTAAAAAACCAATGAAATTCACAGAAAAAACCATAGGTTATAGTGGATATATAGTTAGGAATTTGCATTTACAAAACCTTGAAAATTCAATGAAAAAACCATTGGTTTTAGGCCATATATAGTTAGGGATTTGCATTTACAAAACCTTATTTTACTCGCATAAAACCATTGAAATTCCATATATAGTTATAAGCGCTAACTATATATCGCGCACCCGCAATCCACTGCTGATGATGTCACATATTACATCATTCATGACATGGTTAGTGACTTCACTGATGACATCACTGATGACATCTCAAATGACATCACTGATGACATCACTGAAAACATCTCATTTGACATGACTGATAACATCACTGATGATATCATTCATGTGATAATACGATGAACCTCTTCAGACTCTAATATAACCTTAGATACAATCAGTGTAAACAGACACTCACAGACTGTCACTCATCCATGGAGTTACTCACACACCTAGTCAGTCATGCAAAGAATCAATCACACCTCCATTTCCTCAACTATACAGTTATACAAAATGTACTTATTCAAACATATACTAACACATATTTACTCTATTATACAATCCCTGATACAAGTTCACAATGATCCATACAGCCACTCACACATTCACTGGCTCTTATGCACAGTTATTTATATATGTCAACTCTCACATGTACTGTGTTTTACATATGTACTTACTTTGACATGTAGCACTGAGATATCCATTCACTCTCCAATGCACTCATGCACACAGTCAACCGCCCATACAGCTGTTTCCACATGCACTTTTGAAACCATACATCTAGTGAATCAACTGCTCACACATCTATGCACAGAGTCATACACCTCCCAGCCACCTACACACACACTCAGTATCCCATACAAATACTTGGGCAACCAATCAATAACCCATATAGTTACTCATATAGCTACTTATCAACACATGCAACAGTTTACAGAACAACAGACATAATGATGCACAAATTAAGACAGTTTAGTCACTAACCCATGCACTCAGTGAGACACATTTAATCACTCACTCATACAGTCAGTCATGCACCTACTAAATCCTTCATCCAGACACTTATATATCCACTCATTCTTCAATATGTAAGAGATATTTTAACTTTACAGAAACATACAGTCACTGCATGTTGTCATCAGTGATGTCATCAGTGATGTCATTTGAGATGTCATCAGTGATGTCATCAGTGATGTCACTAACCATGTCATGAATGATGTAATATGTGACATCATCAGCAGTGGATTGCGGGTGCGCGATATATAGTTAGCGCTTATAACTATATATGGAATTTCAATGGTTTTATGCGAGTAAAATAAGGTTTTGTAAATGCAAATCCCTAACTATATATGGCCTAAAACCAATGGTTTTTTCATTGAATATATATATATATTCAATGAAAAAACCATTGGTTATAGAACATATATAGTTAGGAATTTGCATTTACAAAACCTTATTTTACTCGCATAAAACCATTGAAATTCCATATATAGTTAGATGCGCTAACTATATATCGCGCACCCGCAATCCACTGCTGATGATGTCACATATTACATCATTCATGACATGGTTAGTGACATCACTGATGACATCACTGATGACATCTCAAATGACATCACTGATGACATCACTGATGACAACATCCAGTTACTGTTTGTTTCTGTAAAGCAGGGGTCCCCAAACTACGGCCCGCGGGCCAAATCCGGCCCGCCTAATGAAATCAAGTGGCCCTCCTGGTGCGTCCAGATTCACAGGGTTATTCATGTAAAAATTGTATTCCTACGCTCTGATTTGATTTTGCATCGGGACACATGCGTAGATCGAAAGCGCAGATGCCTGCACTTGACTGACGTACGCTCGCGTCTTACGTCACGCGTATCTGTGCGTGGGGGAGGGTGCGCGCGAAGAGTCCGGTGTCGGGGACAGGCGCGGAGACCGGCGGCGCGGGAGCCTTGTGGGCCTTGTGAGCCGGTGAGTGTTACCCCAGTTTACCCGGAGCAGAGGTGTGATTTGCTGGGGGGGTGGGGGTCCATGGTGGAGGCTTGTTTTATGGATGTTCCTTTTTTTATGTAGCGCGGCCTTTACCTACCAATACATGGGGAAGACGCCATTTTCTGATCGGAAGTTTTCTAGATCGACTGCAACCACTGCTGCAAGTGTGTGCAACAGCAAGTCTGCGATCAGAGTTGAAGAGCTTTTGCCTGCCAGCTGCAGACTACGAGCATATAATGTACGATAACAGCAAATGCTGAAGTGATGTACAGAAACTCAGCATCCAGTCCCGCTCGGGAACCTGGAAACTAGGCACTACTCTGAATGCCAGACCACTAGTTGCCAGCCTGTACCCAGGCTTGTTCAATTCATCGCCCCAGCCATAGACCCTCCTCTGAGAGGCCACCCAGCACAATCTCACTTTATTGAGGGGATCTGTCGCAGGGAAATCCTATCCAGCCCCAATTGATGCAATTTAGCCATTGCTGCAGAGGAGCGCTCTTCTGCCAGCGCTATGCAGGCATCCAGCCCCTCAATCTGAGATCATCTTTGTCAATCCGGGGCTCAGAAATATGTGCAAGGGACCTCCCGCATGAATGCCTTGCCTGCGGCCCAAAGGGTGCCACAGGGACTCCACTGAATCTATATTGAGCTGCAGAAAGGCACTGAGTTCCTGCAACAGAATCTCTGTTGCATCACTTTCTACAAGTCACCAATCGAGTGCTCCCCTCGGATACCTCCACCCAAGTAAGTAGCAACTGCAGCATGGTCTGAAATACATCTAGCGCGGATTTCTGACCCCGTGGTATGAAGCAGGTAAAGGGGCAAGCATGAAAACATAATCAATGCGCGACCTTGACTTGTGTGGTGCATAGGTGTGAGTATAAGAGTGTGTATAGGACTCCAGGTGCACCAAAGCAGGAAGCCCAGTCCGTGAGGTGGGAAGCCCTGGGCCAAAGACCATCTGAGGCCCTCAAGCAGTCAATAGTATATTAAAATCCCCAACCACTATGGTGAGACCCCTGGGGATGCCTGTCAACACCTCTCTCATCGCATTGAGAATAGGACCTAACAATTGATGAAGAACATAGAAATATTTAATCATGTGATATAGTGGTGTTGCTAATCTTTGCCTTAGCTGGGGGGGTGGGGGTCCATGGTGGAGACTTGTTTTATGGATGTTCCTTTTTTTTATGTAGCGCAGCCTTTACCCATTACCTTCCACTACATGGGGAAGACGCCATTTTCTGATCGGAAGTTTTAATATTTAATGACGTGATATAGTGGTGTTGCTAATCTTTGCCTTAGCTGGGGGGGTGGGGGTCCATGGTGGAGACTTGTTTTATGGATGTTCCTTTTTTTTTTTTTGTAGCGCGGCCTTTAACCATTACCTACCACTACATTGGGAAGACGCCATTTTCTGATCGGAAGTTTTAATATTTAATGACGTGATATAGTGGAGTTGCTAATCTTTGCCTTAGCTGGGGGGGTGGGGGTCCATGGTGGAGACTTGTTTTATGGATGTTCCTTTTTTATGTAGCGCGGCCTTCACCCATTACCTACCACTACATGGGGAAGACGCCATTAAACTCGAGAAGACTTTCTATTATTACTTCTACTTTGTGCAACAGGTGGCGCCAAGGCCAAGCGAAGGGCAGCTGCAAAAAATGTCATTGTAATCTCCACAATGAAATTGGTTGGCACTTTTTGGCCCATATCATTTCCTGTTATAAGACTGACCCCGGCCCTTCATCACAGAAAGAAAAGTTGATGTGGCCCCCGCCTAAAAAAGTTTGGGGACCACTGCTGTAAAGTTAAAATATGTCTTACATATTGAAGAATGAGTGGATGTATAAGTGTCTTGGATGAAGGATTTAGTAGGTGCATGACTGGCTGTATGAGTGAGTGATTAAATGTGTCTCACTGAGTGCATGGGTTAGTGACTAAACTGTTTTAATTTGTGCATCATTATATCTGTTGTTCTACAAACTGCTGCATATGTTGATCAGTAGCTATATGAGTAACTGTATGGGTTATTCATTGGTTGTCCAAGTATTTGTATGGGAAACTGAGTGTGTGTGTATGGGTGGCTGGGAGGTGTGTGACTCTGTACATAGATGTGTGAGTAGTTGATTCACTATATGTATGGGTTCAAAAGTGCATGTGGAAACAGCTGTATGGGCGGTTGACTGTGCATGAGTGTATTAGTGAGTGAATGGATATCTCAGTGCTACATGTCAAAGTAAGTACATATGTAAAACACAGTACATGTGAGAGTTGACATATATAAATAACTGTGCATAAGAGCCAGTGAATGTGTGAGTGGCTGTATGGATCATTGTGAACATGTATCAGGGATTGCATAAGAGAGTAAAGTAAATATGTGTTAGTATATGTTTGAATAAGTAAGGTGTGTATAACTGTATAGTTGAGAAAATGGAGGTGTGATTGATTTTTTGCATAACTGACTAGGTGTGTGAGTAACTCCATGGTTGAGTGACAGTCTGTGACTGTCTGTTTACACTGATTGTATCTAAGGTTATATTAGAGTCTGAAGAGGTTCATGGTATTATCACATGAATGATATCATCAGTGATGTGATCAGTCATGTCAAATGAGATGTTATCAGTGATTTTATCAGTGATGTCATTTGAGATGTCATCAGTGATGTCATCAGTGATGTCACTAACCATGTCATGAATGATGTAATATGTGACATCATCAGCAGTGGATTGCGGGTGCGCGATATATAGTTAGCGCATCTAACTATATATGGAATTTCAATGGTTTTATGCGAGTAAAATAAGGTTTTGTAAATGCAAATTCCTAACTATATATGTTCTATAACCAATGGTTTTTTCATTGAATTTTCAAGGTTTTGTAAATGCAAATTCCTAACTATATATGGACTATAACCTATGGTTTTTTCTGTGAATTTCAATGGTTTTTTAATAGCAGATATCAAAAGCTGTCAAATGTCAAGTACGTGATAGGTAAAAACGTTTTCGTGTTTATGCACGCTCATGTGCTTTGAACGCTTCCCCCCCCCCACTCCCCTCTTTTCTCTTAGTAGTACTCTCTCTTTGCAGATAGTGAAGGGTAGTTAACGCAGACCTTTACCCCCGTTGTAATCCGTCGTACCTGCTTGTCTCTCCATTTGATTGATTGTTATCCAAGCATTTACTGTTTTAGAATTGGTTCTCTTTGGATCATTCTCTATTTACAAACAAGCACAAAGTCGCAATACTCTGTTTAGTCTTTGCAGATAGTGAAAAATCGTGTAAAAAAATAAAAGTAATCGTGCAAAATCAGTAGACCACTAATTGGATCTCTTTTTGACCTCGCTAAAATACAAACATTAGGAACAACCCTTCATGAGAAATACGAAAATAGTGAAATGAACTGAGCTCCACACCATGAGGGCTGCAAGACAGCTCGGCTCCGTCACCCACCCCGCCCAAAATAACGACAAACCCTATGCAAATATTATAAATATAGACAACACACCAGCAAAGAAACAGGGTAAAACATTTTATTAAATAACTATTTACATAACTATTTTATACTTTTTGTTGCCCGATCCGGCTAGCTCAATCGATCGAGCATGAAACTCATGCACTGATAGCAAGCGTTGAGAGTTTGTAGAACGATGGCTTCAGATTTTCTACATACGGTGTAGTGGCGCGAACTGGGAGGGGGCGTTTGGATCCTGCCCCTTCCCCAAATAAGATTTTCATACGTGAGTATTCGTTCATGCTTTTGGTCCCTGAGTTGCTTCGATGTCACTGCCTTACACAAATGGCATAAGTTCTGGATGTTGAGTGCCATACTTCAGAGTTCTAAGCAGCGCTTGTAACACTGTCTAAACCTTATTTGCACCTGCTGCAGCGTCACTATTCAAAGTAAGTGGGGTCCGTTTGTGGACCTGACTGCATTGGAAAACAATGTGATACGGTGCCTCCCTAAACCGCTTGACGGAGGCCCCCGAGGGGCGGTGAGATGGCGCGGACTGGGAGGGGGCGCTTGGCTCCTGCCCCCTCCCCAAGTCGTGTTGCCCTGGTGTGGCCTGAGATCGCCCCCAACATAGGCGGCCGGCTCCCGGGGTCCGGCGGAATTTTTTGCCTTTTGATGACTCTTCCATTCTGGACCTTGTCCCACAATCCGTTTGACCTGAAGACACGCTGTAGTGGGGCGCCCCTTTACCGTTTTAGTTGCCATTCCGCCCGCTTTTGGTACTCTGTGCCTCTTCCGCCATTCAGCTGTTTACCGCCCGCTCTTGCGAATACAGCGTCTCGCTCACCATGTAGTTGAGTTGCTCCCGCTCTTAAGATTTAACAGAACTTTTTGGACTGCTGAAAGCGGTTGTATTCCGACCGCTGGTTGGTGAAGACATTTTGACTATATTCTGGACCTGCGTTGTCGCGTAATGCGTCATATGACGTGCCACGTTAGCGCACCCGGAAGTGCTCCGGTGCGCAAGGCGCAGCTTCCCGGAAACGATCCAGAGCGCGCCGCGCAGCGCGTAACGTAAGCATAACAGGTCATGTGACTTGTTAATAAAACTTTTCATTGGTTCATTTTACTTTTGTTTTCCTAATGATGTAAGACTAGGTCATGTGACCTAAAAATAACACTTTTCATTGGATTAAAACATTTTTTTTCCCAAACGATGAAAGCCCCACCTTGTTTCTGGATGTTTCAGACTGAAGCTGGCGTCACGATGAGAGCACCACCATCTCGTAGCTCCGTCGTGGCCATTCCGCAAGCAATCATGGCAGCCGCTCCCCACCGGAAGCCTGCGGGAGTCGAGGGCCCCCAAGACTTTTGTACAATCTTCAAGGCTGAGGGGACGCTTTCGAGAATGGGACCCAAGCCCTGGCAGACAAGCGTCCGAGTTCCAAGGTGTCCCAGGGCCATTTTACTGGACCAGGCCCAAATCCGAAGAGCCGGCCGCCATTTTAAGAGTCCTGTGGCAGCCGCCTATCGCTGCACCGCAAGAGTGGGAGCAACTCAACTACATGGTGAGCGAGACGCTGTAGCCGTAAGAGCGGGCGGTAAACAGCTGAATGGCGGAAAAGGCACAGTGTAGCAAAAGCGGGCGGAATGGCGACTGAAACGATAAAGGGGCGCCCCACTACAGCAGACGAGCCTCCGCCATGTGCTTCAAAACTGCATACGTATCTCGTGATATCAAGGTTGGGCAACCAGTACACAACAAGCAGTTACGAGTCCCATTTACACCGGCGCCATTTTGGGCGCGGCCGGGCAGGTCCAGGATCTAGTCAAACATAACAAATGAGGCTGACGTCTCTGAAGCAGTTGACGCACAGCAGGACATAGCAAATAAACATGAAGTCTCTAAAGCTGTTAACTCACTGCAGGACAAAACAAGTGAACCTGAAACCTCTGGAATAATTGTCGCTCAAAAGAACAACACACAAAACTCTGTAGAGCCTGAAGAAAGAAAAACAGAAGGGCACTGTAGTTTCAGACACACTTAACACTAATGACTTAACAAGGATATCGTCTGTTTATGAAGCAGTTATCATGTTCACAGAATTGACAAAGAAGTGTGCAGACACCAATGCTATTAAGAAACACAAGGAAATCCCTAACGCATCAGCATTCTCGAAAGAGGTTGACACAGATAACATCTTAAGGAACAAAGAAAGACAAAATAAGGATGAGGAAGTTATCACTTTAGTTTTTTCATCAGCTAGCGACAGCAAGAAACATATTGTAATGGAGATTAGAGAGGTTACGGATGGATGAATAAATTATCCAAAGAAATGGCGACTCCCCCCCTTTACCAGATTAGCTAAATCTTTGTGTAATTTGGACGTTAAAGTTATATTATTGTTGTTGTTGTTGTTATGGTTATAGTTCTGGCTAATTTTAGCAAGAAACACATTGTAATGGAGATTAGAGAGGCTACGGATGGGTGGCCCAGGATATCACCACTGTTCCCCATGTCATAAAACCTTAGGATGTTCAATAACTGAAACAGCTAATATGGGTTTACTTACAGGGGACATCTTTTGTTCTGTTTTGTAAAGTAAAACTATTGTGAACGCAAGTATTATACATAGTAAGTGTTTAATATGGCATTTGTCAGTCATTGGTTAAGCAGCTAGGACCTGTTCACTCTTGACACCCCAGGTGCTGTGTATGTTGCACTATAGTGCTGCATCGGGAATACGGACAACCCTATTGATGTTGATTTTTCATTATTGATTATTGTAAAGAAATGGCGACTCCCCCCTTTAGCAGATTAGCTAAATGTTTGCGTAATTTGGGCATAAAAGTTATATTATTGTTGTTGTTGTTGTTATCGTTATAGTTCTGGTTAATTTCCATTCAGAGTGTCCTACACAGCACCACTCTAGGTAAACACTACTTTATGTAAAACCTGGGACATAGCACTCATTGAAACTATAGTTGGTCACCATGGGGTTTAAAGAAGGGATGGTTCTTCACCTGGGTGCCTTCCACAACTCAGCACGTTGTGCTGCCTTGGGACTATTCGCACAAAAGACAGCTTCTGACCATTGTTGTTTTTTTTTATCAAAAAATGTTTAAATATATTTACAGTTTTTGTTGCGTTCGTTATATTTAAAAGTTAATAAAGTTTTATAATCCAACTTTCTTGGAGTACTATATTTTTTTAAAAAATCGGGTGAATGGGGCCTTGAATCGGGTTATTGTCATGTGTGGGCTTTGCAAGTGTACTGCTACAGGATCGGACATTTCAAACTCAAATGCACGTTCTTTTTCTTACCTTTCCGAAGCATGGAGCGCAATAGCAGGCAGAGAAAGGGTAATGCACGTGTTGAACACTGTCTGGCCTGGCAAGCTGCTGGCAGTGCCCGCCCGCTCCTAAAAGAGGGCACACACACACCGCCGCCCCGAGTACTTCACAAATCTTTAAAAGACCATGCGCTTGTTCATGAGGCTTAAATGGTTTATCACCCCTTCTAGAACCCCTGCATCGACCCTCTGACGTTTCCTGGAAGAATTAGCACGTAACACAATACCAAGCCCTATCAGCTGAAACCCCAGAGGAATCGTGGGGCATATTATCAAGGGGGTTTATTTCCGCTTTTTTGGCTTTAAAAGCCAAAAAAAAGGAGATATAAATTATCTCCCTATTACCAAGCTGTCGCTAACACCAGTTAGTGACAGCTAAAAGGAGATAGCGACCATCTTGGGCCCCGCTTTGCATGTCAGTGATATTTATCACTAATGACATGCAAACTGGGCGTGCCAAGATGTTAGCGACTGGAAACAGTCCCTAACCATCGCTATCTCCTATTACCAACTTTTGGAGATATTCGCGCTAAGCGCGAATATCTCCAAAAGCTAACACCTGCCCTGAGCAGTTTTTAGCCATGTTATCCAATGGAAGGTGGATAACATGGCTAAGAGCATTTGCTGGATAATGCATGAATATCGCTGACTTTTCAGCGATATTCATGCATTGCGGCCTTTATCGCATTTGCGATAAACCTTGCTAATAGCAAGGTTTATCTGCGATAAAATTCGCCGATGTGCGGCGATAATTTTTGTCTCTAAACAAGTTAGAGACAAAAATTATCGCTAGTTGTTGGTAATATGCCCCCGGGTTTTTCCTTGCAGGAATCGGGAGGCGGAAGACTAGCACTGAAATCAGTAGTCTCACGCCTGAATCGGGAGGATTGGTATGTCTGGATTCTCTACAGCTGGGGCCATAAACTACATCCGCAGGGCTAGGTGATAGCCTGGGTCCGGCCTGGACAATCGGACACAGAGGAAGAGGAGTGTCAGAGGGTGCGGTAGTGAATAGGGTGAAAGGGAGGTGTCGGGCGGGCACAGGGTGTGATTCTCAGGGAAGAGCAGCGCAGATGGGGGGAAGTATATGGCCCATGCATGAGAGAGAGAGCGGGGGTGACCAGTGCGTGGGGGAGATGCTTGCGAGGGTGGGGAACCGTGCTGAGAATCGACGGCGTGCAGAGAGAGGGTCTGGTGAAGGCATCTAAAATGGCTGCTGTGCACGACAAAATTGTGGCATTGGACAAAAAGGCAAGATGGCGCAGACAATGTTTATCAATAAGGATTCATTGGGCCCCGCTTTGCATGTCAGTGATATTTATCACTAATGACATGCAAAGTGGGCGTGCCAAGATGTTAGCGACTGGAAACAGTCCCTAACCATCGCTATCTCCTATTACCAACTTTTGGAGATATTCGCGCTAAGCGTGAATATCTCCAAAAGCTAACACCTGCCCTGAGCAGTTTTTAGCCATGTTATCCAATGGAAGGTGGATAACATGGCTAAGAGCATTTGCTGGATAATGCATGAATATCGCTGACTTTTCAGCGATATTCATGCATTGCGGCCGTTTTTTATCGCATTTGCGATAAACCTTGCTAATAGCAAGGTTTATCTGCGATAAAATTCGCCGATGTGCGGCGATAATTTTTGTCTCTAAACAAGTTAGAGACAAAAATTATCGCTAGTTGTTGGTAATATGCCCCCGGGTTTTTCCTTGCAGGAATCGGGAGGCGGAAGACTGGCACTGAAATCAGTAGTCTCACGCCTGAATCGGGAGGATTGGTATGTCTGGATTCTCTACAGCTGGGGCCATAAACTACATCCGCAGGGCTAGGTGATAGCCTGGGTCTGGCCTGGACAATCGGACACAGAGGAAGAGGAGTGTCAGAGGGTGCGGTAGTGAATAGGGTGAAAGGGAGGTGTCGGGCGGGCACAGGGTGTGATTCTCAGGGAAGAGCAGCGCAGATGGGGGAAGTATATGGCCCATGCATGAGAGAGAGAGCGGGGGTGACCAGTGCGTGGGGGAGATGCTTGCGAGGGTGGGGAGCCGTGCTGAGAATCGACGGCGTGCAGAGAGTGGGTCTGGTCAAGGCATCTAAAATGGCTGCCGTGCACAACAAAATTGTGGCATTGGACAAAAAGGCAAGATGGCGCAGACAATGTTTATCAATAAGGATTCATTTATAACAAAATATTTACACGCAGTGACAAAATGGTGGTCAACACTTCCTGATTTCCATCGAATCGAACGTTAACAGACGTCACGCAGCAAAAAAAAAAAAAAAGCTCACGCACAGCCGCTGGAAGACATGTATCAACATATATGAGCCTCCTCAGCCACCCTCAGAAAACATAAGGGGTCTGGATACGTCACCCGCACCCCCTTATACCTAGTAATTTAATTAAAACGAAACACAAAATGGCGAATTCCCGTTTCGCTACCAGTTTGCGGCCCAGTTCGCGGCCCGGGAAGCGCTTCTACCGTGAAAAATATTTTTTTTTTATTTTCCCCACGGGACCCTTTAATAACCCCAACATCATTCCTAGGGGGTCAAGAGAGGTATACCTTGCCCCCTTTCATTAAATTCCCCCTTCGTTTTTCACCTCTTCTTCTCTCTCGATCCTACCGAGAGATAAGATGGCGGCCGCTCCGGACTGTTTAGAATGTTGACAGACACCGGAGAGCCAATCAGCTTTCTGCGCGCAAAGTTCCGTTTCGCGAAAAGTAAGCGGACCGGAGCGCAGCCCGGAGCGCTGTTACAGATATATATCTTGTTTTGAACGTTATTTCTCAAAATCCACTGGAGCACATATATTGAGACCTAGCAAAGGCACATCGGGCTAACAGTCCCTACAATTTTGCCAAGTTTCGTGCAAATCCATTCAGCCGTTCGAGCTAAAAGTGAGGCCAAAGGCCCTATGGAAATTAACATGGGAAAAACGCGTTTTGGGACCCCCCTTTTTTCTCGGCCCTCCCTTGACAAAACCCCCCCAAATTTTCGGGGGCTGCTCAGAAACAAAATGTGCCATTTTCCTGAAAATTTCAGCCGATTCCGTCCACAAACGCCAAAGTTATTGGACATAGAATTTTCAAAAGTTCCATAGACAAATAATCCTAACTATATATACCTACTGGCGATAGCCAGTAGGTAATATATATATATATATATATATATATATATATATATATATATATATATATATATATATATATATATATATATATATATATATATATATATATATATATATATATATACCATAAACTTCCAAGTTAGACGCGCACTCAGAGGTAAAGTGTACACAGTGTCGCTTTATTTGCTGTTACGCGTTTCGGAAGCCAAAACTCCCTTGCATATATATATATCCTACTGGCGGTCGCCAGTAGGTATATGTAGTTAGGATTTTTTTTAATAGGGATTTCTAAAAATTCTATGTTGAATAACTTTGGCGTTGATGGACGGAACTGGTTGAAATTTTCAGGAACATGGCACATTTTGTTTCTGAGCGTCCCCTGGAAGTTTCGGGGGGTTTCGTCAAGCGGGGGTTGAGAAAAAAGGGGGGTCCCAAAACGTGTTTTTAACATTGAGTTTTCCATAGGGCGGTTGGACTCACTTTTAGCCCGAACGGCTGAATGGATTTCCACCAAACTTGGCAAAATTGTAGGGACTGGTACCCCGATGTGCCTTTGCTATGTCTCAAGATATATGCTCCAGTGGTTTTTCCAAAAATTAACTTTGAAAAATATATATTGGGCTACATTGGGCTATATATATGTTAGAGCCCAAAAGTAGCCCAATGTAGCCCAATGTAGCCCGAAGATGGCCACCAGAGACAAAAAAACAAATGTAGCCCAAATATCAGCCAGATGTAGCCCAACTACAGCCCAATGACAGAATGTCCCAGAGTGTCCTAAAGAACAACTAGAGAGCTAACAGTCTTACTTATGACAAAAGTATGGCACACCTGAAGTCATCTTGATTGGAATAAAGTGTTAACACTTAAAACATTTAATTTGCAAAGGAACAAAATGAGGGGGTTCGTTTTGCCATAGAAATTATGAGTATTGCTGAAGAAAGAAAAATTAGGGCACATTTTGAGTGACTTCTCAAATCCTCTTATATTTCATTAAAAAAATTCTGATATGCAGCCTCCCAAGATGGCCACCAGAGACAAAAGAGCCCAAATGTAGCCCAAATATCAGCCAGATGTAGCCCAACTATAGCCCAATGACAGAATGTCCCAGAGTGATCTAAAGAACAACTAGAACGCTAACAGTCTTACTTATGACAAAAGTATGGCACACCTGAAGCCATCTTGATTGGAATAAAGTGGTAACAGTTAATACATTTAATTTGAAAATGAACAAAATGAGGGGTTTCATTTTGCCATAGAAATTATATATATATATATATATATATATATATATATATATATATATATATATATATATATATATATATATATATATATATATATATATATATATATATATATATATATATATATTCACTGAAAAAACTATAGGTTATAGACCATATATAGTTAGGAATTAGCATTTACAATACCTTGAAAATTCCCTGAAAAACCATAGGTTATAGACCATATATAGTTAGGAATTTGCATTTACAAAACCTTATTTTACTCACACAAAACCATTGAAATTCGCATATATAGTTAGTTGCACTAACTATATATCGCGCACCCGCAATCCACTGCTGATGATGTCACATATTACATCATTCATGACATGGTCAGTGACATCACTGATGACATCTCAAATGATATCACTGATGACATCACTGATGGCATCTCAAATGACATCACTGATGACATCACTGATGACAACATCCAGTGACTGTATGTTTCTGTAAAGTTAAAATATGTCTTACATATTGAAGAATGAGTGGATGTATTAGTGTCTGGGTGAAGGATTTAGTAGGTGCATGACTGACCGTATGAGTGAGTGATTAAATGTGTCTCACTGAGTGCATGGGTTAGTGACTAAACTGTCTTAATTTGTGCATCATTATGTCTGTTGTTCTGTAAACTGCTGCATGTGTTGATCAGTAGCTATATGAGTAACTATATGGGTTATTGATTGGTTGCCCAAGTATTTGTATGGGAGACTGAGTGTGTGTGTGGGTGGCTGGGAGGTGTATGACTCTGCATAGATGTGTGAGCAGTTGATTCACTAGATGTATGGGTTCCAAAGTGCATGTGGAAACAGCTGTATGGGCGGTTGACTGTGTGCATGAGTGTATTGGTGAGTGAATGGATATCTCAGTGCTACATGTCAAAGTAAGTACATATGTAAAACACAGTACATGTGAGAGTTGACATATATAAATAACTGCGGGTAAGAGCCAGTGAATGTGTGAGTGGCTGTATGAATCATTGTGAACTTGTATCAGGGATTGTATAAGAGAGTAAATATGTGTTAGTATATGTTTGAATAAGTAAGGTGTGTATAACTGTATAGTTGAGGAAATGGAGGTGTGATTCTTTGCATGACTGACTAGGTGTGTGAGTAACTCCATGGATGAGTGACAGTCTGTGAGTGTCTGTTTACACTGATTGTATCTAAGGTTATATTAGAGTCTGAAGAGGTTCATCATATTATCGCATGAATGATATCATCAGTGATGTGATCAGTAATGTCAAATGAGATGTCATCAGTGATGTCATCAGTGATGTCATTTGAGATGTCTTCAGTGATGTCATCAGTGATGTCATTTGAGATGTCATCAGTGATGTCATTTGAGATGTCATGATGTCATCAGTGATGTCACTGACCATGTCATGAATGATGTAATATGTGACATCATCAGCAGTGGATTGCGGGTGCGCGATATATAGTTAGTGCAACTAACTATATATGCGAATTTCAATGGTTTTGTGTGAGTAAAATAAGGTTTTGTAAATGCTAATTCCTAACTATATATGGTCTATAACCTATGGTGTTTTCAGTGAATATATATATATATATATATATATATATATATATATATATATATATATATATATACTAGTCCCGGTACAGGCTAGTACCCGCTCACGAGTGGGTCGTCCTTGGGGCCCCGGAAGCCCAATATCTTACACTCGAACGTTTTCCACTCCAGAAAATACGTAGACGACACACTGAGAGTCTGCTGTGCTGTGGAAATGTATTGCTGCCAATAAATTTCCACAGCACAGCAGACTCTTGGTGTGTCGTCTACGTATTTTCTGGAGTGGAAAACGTTTGAGTGTAATATATATATATATTTATATATATTCACTGAAAAAACCATAGGTTTCACACCAGTTATAGTTAGGAATTAGCATTTAAAAAACCTATTAAATTCACTGACAAAACCATAGATTTCACACCATTTATAGTTAGCTGGAAATTTTACTGACATAAAACCATTGAAATTCCCACGTTATAGTTAGTTGGACTCACTATAACTTGCGCGCCTGTAATGCACTGCTGATGACGTCACATATTACATCACTCATGACATGGTCAGTGACATCACTCATGACATCACTGATGACACCATCCAGTGAATGTGTGTCTTTCTGAAAAATAAATTTGTTTTATATATGTATTTGTAAAGGTCGATGGAAGAATAAATGTTTAAATAAGTGTGTAAATGGATGTTTTTTTAAAAAAAAATTGGTTGGGTAACTGGCTTATTACGTGTATCTTAGTGAATACATATATTAGCGAGTATTGTTTAAATATTTAAATGTTTGTATCAGTGTTTCTCTTTGTGTATAAGTGGCTGCAGGGGTTGGTGACTGACTCACTGTTTGTATGTGTTTTGAAGACAGCATATGTGCAGGACTGTATGGGTGGATGAGTGTGTATATGTGTGTGTTAGTGAGTGAATGACTGTCTCACTAGTGTCTTCATTAGTAACGACATATGTTTTAATCTAGTATATGTGAGTATTGATGTATATAAGTGAGTATAGTATATATAGTGAGAGATTGTAGGAGTTCCTGTTTAAATAAGTATGTGTTTCTATAAGTGATTGTTTAAGAGAGTAAGTATGGGTAAGTTTCCTTAGAAGTAAGGTGGTAGTGTGTGTATAAATGTATATGCAAATAAATGGATGTTCAATAGTTTATTTGCATGTGTGAGTATGTGTGTGAGTAACTTTTGGATGACTGCTGATGTGTAACAGGATGTATAGGTGTATCACTACATATGATGAGTGAGTATATATATGAGTGACTATATAGAACTGTTGGTGAATGAGTGGATGTGTATATAGATGGTGGAATTACTGAATTGGTTGTTGTTACTGGTTTGGGTATCTCCATTTTTTTGAAAATGTTTGTTTCTATTTTTGAATATGTGTTTCAAGCGTTACATTACACTGAAATTAGGTCTGTCACTCTGTCACAAGGATGGTGTCATCAGTGATGTCATGAGTGATGTCACTGACCATGTCATGAGTGATGTAATATGTGACGTCATCAGCAGTGCATTACAGGCGCGCAAGTTATAGTGAGTCCAACTAACTATAACGTGGGAATTTCAATGGTTTTATGTCAGTAAAATTTCCAGCTAACTATAAATGGTGTGAAATCTATGGTTTTGTCAGTGAATTTAATAGGTTTTTTAAATGCTAATTCCTAACTATAACTGGTGTGAAACCTATGGTTTTTTCAGTGAATTTCAAAGGTTTTTTAAATGCTAATTCCTAACTATAACTGGTGTGAAACCTATGGTTTTTTCAGTGAATTTCAAAGGTTTTTTTAATGCTAATTCCTAACTATATAAGACCTGAAAGCCCACCAGGAATCTCCAGTATGCGCCAGGGGACTGCATTGCAGAGAGGTGTAATGAAGCCACAACCCTTTTTGCACCTCTCTGCAACGCAGCCCCGGGCATGTTTGAAGAGGGGGAACTAATTCCCCTTGCATACTGGGGGCCCCTGGGGGCCAATTAGCCCACCTGGTACCTCCAGTATGCGCCAGGGGCTGCATTGCAGAGGTGTAATGAGACTATGCCCCTTGTTACACCTCTCTGCAACGCAGCCCACTGCCGCGTTTGCAGAGGGGGAACTAATTCCCCTTGCATACTGGGGGTCCCTGGGGTCAACTGGTCCACCAGGAGCCTCCAGTATGCGCGAGGGAGCTGCATTGCAGAGAAGTGTAATGAGGCCACACCCTTGTTACACCTCTCTGCAATGCAGGCCACTGGCGCGTTTGTAGAGGGGGGACTAATTCCCCTTGCATACTGGGGGTCCCTGGATCATATCTGCCCAAACACCGATATTCCGAACGATTGTAAATTACTTTTCTTGAGAAACATTTGGATTTGGATTATCATGTCCTATACTTTGGAATTTTTGAAAGACTGACTTTGAGGATTCTATAAATTACTCAAGTCTGCCCGAATTGTGTGGGTAAAATTGATACCTAGTCACTTTGAATAAGAATATACTTATGTCTCGTCTAACATTTGGAAGAAATATCTAGTTATATGACAACTGGATACCGACATAACTTGAAGGAAATAAGAACGCCCTGAAGAAGTTCTGTTGTACAGAACGAAACCTTTCGGCTGGCTGTGGTACATAAACTTAAGGAAAATAAAAGCATTTGAATATACACCAAGATTCAGCGCTTCAATAAGGACTCTAAGTGATATGATTTGATTGGACTCATTGTGAAAGTGGTGCTGTGCCAAACTTTGGAATATTCTCCACTACTCTCTACTACTTACTCTCTCCTACTCCACTACTCTCAAATACTCACTGTCTACTACTCATTCTCTACTACTCTACTACTCTCTCTCTACTACTTACTCCCTACTACTCGCTACTCACTACTCCCTACTACTCACTATCTACTACTCTCTACTACTCACTCTCTACTACTCTCTCTACTACTCACTCTTTACTACTCACTACTACTCTCTACTACTCACTCTCTACTTCTCACTCTCTACTACTGTCTACTACTCACTCGCTACTACTCTCTCTCTACTAGTCTCTACTACTCACTCTACTACTCACTCTCTACTACTCACTACTATTCTCTCTGCTACTCATTCTCTACTACTCTCTACTACTCACTCTCTACTCCTCACTCTCTACTACTCACTCTTTACTACTCTCTACTACTCACTTTCTACTGCTCTCTACTACTCACTCTACTACTTACTCTCTACTACTGTCTACTACTCACTCTCTACTACTCACTCTCTACTACTCTCTACTACTCACTCTACTATACACTCTACTACTCTCTACTACTCACTCTCTGCTACTCTCTCTACTGCTCTCTACTACTCACTCTCTACTCTCTATTACTCACTCTCTACTCTCTACCTCTCTACCTCTCTCTTCTTCTCTCTCTACTAATCTCTACCTCTCTACCGCTACCTCTCTACCTCTCTACCTCTACACCTCTACCTCTCTACCTCTCTCTACACGCACACATATACACATATATGCATATATATATATGCATATGCATTTATATATATATGTATGTGTATGTATAAAAAAAAAAAAAAACTTTTTTTTTTTTAAACAGCTACTTTTAAAACTGTCATTCTTTTTCCCCATGGTACACTCCCCGGTACGCTTACCGGTGCGCGTACCGGTGCGCGTACCGGGCGCTCACCCCGCGAAAATCAAATTTTTTTTTTATTTTTTTTTTGCTCCGCGGGGCCCTTTTATGGCCCCCACATCAAACCTAGGGGGTCAAGGGGGGTCTACTCTGCCCCCTTATGGTCATTTCCCTCTTTGTTTTGGCCACCTCTCGTGTCTCGATCCTACCGAGACACAAGATGGCGGCCGCTCCGGACTGTTTAGAATGTTTACAGACATCCCAGAGCCAATCAGCTTTCAGCGCGCAAGTCGCGGTAAGCGCCCGGTGCGCGTACCGGTGCGCGTACCGGAGCGCGGCTATAGATATATATATTTTTTTGAACCTTAATTACTCAAAATCCACTGGAGCACATATCTTGAGACATAGCAAAGGCACATCGGGCTACCAGTCCCTACAATTTTGCCAAGTTTGGTGGAAATCCATTCAGCCGTTCGGGCTAAAAGTGAAATCGACCGCCCTATGGAAATTAACATGGGGAAAACGCGTTTTGGGACCCCCCTTTTATCTCGGCCCCCGCTTGACGAATCCCCCCCAAACTTTCAGGGACGGACCGGAACGCCGCGAGGCCATTTTGAGGAAATTTTCAGGCAGATTCGTCAACCGGCGCCAAAGTTATTCCAAATAGAATTTTCAGATTTAACATTGAAAAAAATCCTAACTATAACTACCTACTGGCGACCGCCAGTAGGTAATATATATATATATATATATATATATATATATATATATATATATATATATATATATATATATATATATATATATATATATATATTCACTGAAAAAACCATAGGTTATAGACCACATATAGTTAGGAATTCGCATTTACAAAACCTTATTTTACTCACACAAAACCATTGAAATTCCATGGGTGGCGGAGGCGGAGTCCAAGATGGCGGAGTGAGGGCTCTGCTGGCGGCGGATCGAGAGCTCCCTCCCTTCACTCCGATGCCGACAGAGACTACTGGCATCTTTCAAGGACTGCAGAGCTGCAATATGCGATAATTTTACAGCACTAACCCGGCAGGTTGTGAGCCGCGAGTCGAGTCGGCGTGTTGGTGGAGAAAAAAAACGGGAGCACGGTGATCCACAGCGCTAAGGCAGCAGGCTGAGTGCTGCAAACCAGCGTCCTGGCGTGGAGGTGAAAAAGACGGCAAGGCAACGATTGCGGACGCCGGGACTGTGTGAATCCGAACTAATGTGGCAGGCTGAGAGCCACGAGGCTGGTGCACGGAGCCGGTGAGTCAGAGTGGTACGCGCGCTGTACAGGCGAGGAAGGGGGAAAAAAAACGGCCAAGAGCGACGGAAAAACAAACAAAGAAACAACAAACACACGGAGTAGCTGGAAGGGCAGAAGTCGCATCTGTTTCTGACTCGCCTACCTGGTTACACTTTGCAGCGCTTTTGCCTTTTGCCTCACAAGCAGCAGCATCACATACACACATTCTACACTCTGCTCTTGACGGATATTTCGGTCCATGCTGTGGCTTTCTTCAGATATCTGGTGTGCAGTGCGGGGCTGGCTGGAGAAAAGACTTACTCGATCTGGCAGCAACTTGCTGGGTCTGGCCAAGGCGAGGTTTGCTCTGTTTTCAACTGAGACTATGTCACCTAAACCCCCTCCCCGTACAACGCGGAACACTAAAACCGCTGCAACTGCGGCTGCAACTGCGGTTGCAATAACGGCTGCACTCAAAGGTAATACAGAAATAGCGTCCTTCGCTCCAGTCTCTGCCTCGGCCCCAGCCCAAACCTCCGCTCTAACTCCTGCTATTCTCATAAAGACTATAGCAGCCACGAAAGACACGAAGAGGGGGGAGGCTGAGAAAAAGGCAGTAAACTCTGAACCAGCAACACTGTTAGCACTGGCACCGGGGGCTACTTTAAAAGGGAGCGACAGGAAGGCGGCAGGTAAGACAATTCTGCGTCCTCCTCAATTTAACTGTGGAACTGTTCCTAAAAAGCCAGCACCAACAGGTACAGACATCAATGATATCACTAATGAAAGAGCTAAGGATGAGGCTATTTTGGAGGCTATTCTGGAGGAGGTTGGAACTGTAATAAGAGTTGAGAATAACACTACATTGGTTAATATAAACCACGAAGATGATTCAGATTTACATAAGGCAGTACCTCCAATGTTCAACGAGAATAACGAGAATAATGAGATTCGGGTGGCGTTAACATGCACTGTGACAGCACCAGAGAATAGCGAGAGTAGTGAGTCAAATGAGGCAGCAGAAGGGGGATCCCAATCATTAGACTCATTCAATTCAGTTTCAGACTTGGCTATACCCTCGAGGATAGAGGACTTAACTGATAAAGATAAAGACAAAGAAACTCTGGAAGTAAGCAATAGTCATGAAACAAACTCAATGAATAATCATGGCTCAGAACATACTTCGGAGCTAGCTGATGAACATCTCTTTTCTGAAGACTGTGAATATGACACAGAAGAGGAAATGGATAAGCCTATAGATAAAACTTTGAGTAAATTACCTCCGAAGAGACGCAGAGGCAAAGCTAAGACAACCCACAAGAAGAAAGGTAAAGCCCTATCTAACTTAGCTACAGACACAGCTTCTTATAATCCAAAAAGAATGGTCAGTGAAAAAAGTCCGCTAAGGAAATGGATTGAGGCTAAAGGGCTAGTTAAGACTATGACTCTAAGGCTCTCTGGGGGGAGTCCTACGGATAGCCCTACAGATAATGAGGTATCGCAAATTCATAACCATGAATTCTTCGAAGAGTCTAAAAAAAAAGAAGAAAAAGACTTTCTATCAACGGAAAAGGCAACAACATCTACTTTATCAGCACCCGTGGCTACGGGTAACAAATTAAACAAGCTGTCTGCTGAAAGGATGGATGCAAACTCAATCGAAGCCACCACGCCAGGAGATACTGATCACCCCCAATTAGATACTATACTGAAACTCCTGATAAATCAAAGAGCAGAATCGGAGCTACACTATCAACAGCTGAAAAATGATAATATAAGACTGCAAAATTCCATAACTGATATAGCCTCTATATTAAAGGGTATCACACAGGAGATAACAGAGCTCCAGCAACGTACGGTCTTAGTAGAAAAAGGAACCCAACGACTTGATTCCACGGTGGAGCGTCATGATGCCGAGCTAACTCAACTTCAGGGGAAAGTTGAGGATTTAGAGAATCGTCAAAGAAGGTCCAACCTCAAACTTTATGGAATACCGGAAGGACTGGAGGGATCTGACCCGAGAGCTTTTTTAGTGAAATTACTACCCCGAGCATTCCCGGATCTCTCAGATTGGGATTGGGACTCTCAGGTGCAGAGAGCACACAGACTACCACTTGTCCAAAAGCGTCAGAGCAATAAATTTCCACGCCCAATCTTGATGTATTTCGGTAATTTCCTGCTTCGACAAGCGGTCTGGCAAAAAGCTAAGCCTAATTCCCCAATAGTTATTGATAACCTTACCATTTTTGCTCGGTCAGATCTTAGCAAAGCTACAATGGACAAAAGATGGGAAATGCGCAAACTGATTGACCCAATCAATAAATTGGGAGGCTCGGCTTACCTACAAGAACCTGCCCGACTCAAAGTAATCATGAAGGGGCGCGTAAATTTTTTTAGTGAAATACATGAGGCACAGGAATATTTGGCTAGTCTGAATAAGAGTCAAAGGAGTAATGATTGAAAAGAAAAATGGAACATTTCTGTTGTTTTCAGCTGTTTTCAGCTCTATTCATATATAAAGAGACTCAGAAATTTTCTCATAGATAGCAACTGAATGTTAAGACATAGAATATAGGCTGGGTTTCTCTGGGCACATTTAGTCACTAATTTTGATGCAGCAGAATAATAACACAAGTAGGCATTCTGGGTGGAGGTGGAGGTGGAGGGAGCTCTATGGTCCCGGCCGCAGGCGCTGCCTTGTCAGCGGCAGCACTAGGTAGGGGGGGGGGTGGGGCGGGCGGGCCTTCGCAGGTTAGGAAGGGTGGAGGGGCGGGAGATGGGGGAAGGGGAAGAAAAGAAAAAAAATATTTTCAACCTGGTAGAAAAACTGGCTGAGAGCCTTTTTTTATTAAATTGTGCTATATATTTTGAAATGCGTATAATAATGCTGAATTTCGACAATATCTTTTTTATCAGAGATGTATAACATCAGATGCTTGTCTTGGAATGTTTCAGGGCTGAATAACAAACGCAAGAGGCAGTTAGTGGCTGAAGAATTAAAGCTATATAACCCTCATCTAGTATTTCTGTCAGAAACTCATATTATAGACAAAGACAAGAAGCTACTAAATCAGTTAGGTTTTGAGATGATAATAAGTTCAGCAACCATGTCCTCCATTAGAGGGGTAGCTATCCTAAAAGACAAAAGGTTCAAGGCAGAAATAACTAAAACACAGAGCGATAAATGGGGGAGATGGGCTATAGTCCAATTTTGTTTCGGTAATTTGAAGTATGTGGCATGTGTAATATATGGGCCGAACAAAGAAGATCCTAGAGTATTTGAACAACTAAACATAGCGTTATTAGATTGGGAGGGAGAAATGATAATCATGGGAGATTTTAATTGCATTCTGAACTGTCAGACGGACACAACACGCCCGGGCAATTACAAACGAATGCCTAAAAATAGAGCATCCATTTTAGATCTATGTAAAATACACAATGTTAAGGACGTATGGAGCTCACTATACCCAAACTCTCCAGGCTATACATTCTATTCAGCTCCTCATAGACTGTGCTCTCGCTTAGATATGGCCTTTATTTCTAACACTCTAATGAGATCCACAAACATGGTAATATACCCACGCATTACATCTGACCACAATCCTATCATGATCGAATTTGCTCTGTCTTTGAAACATAAACCTCCAAGAGCTTTCACCTTCCCCAGGAATTTAGTATCAGATGCGAATTTTATTTCACGATTAAAACAACACATCACAGAATTTTTGACTTTTAACAGAAATACAACTTCATGCCTAACAGTGTGGGACACTTGTAAAGCCAGCATCCGAGGGTTTACACAAGCCTTTGTCTTGAAACAAAATTATGAAAGAAATAATTATAAATTAACTTTGACCTCTGACATTGTAGCTGAGGAGATAAAACTTGTAAAAGCTTTAAGAGATAATCTTCCAACCCTGGACATTAGCGCAAATCTTAGTCAGCTAAAATGTAAAACCAAAGAGACTCTTTTAAAAAAAAGAAGTGCACAAGTTCATAAATACAAATTTTCACAATATGAAGGTGGCGACAAAATCGGAAAAATTTTAGCATTTAAAGTTGCAGAGGATAGAGCACAGTCTATGATTTCCCAAATTGTGGGGGCTGACAACAAGAGATATAACCAACCGGAAGATATAATTCAACAATTTGCTAAATATTATGAAACCTTATATACACCAGAGAATATGTCTAATGATAAAATAATTGAAAATTATTTAAAAGAAAATTTAACAACTAAATTAACAAGAAATGAGACAGAGGAATTGACTTTAGAAATAACTAATGAAGAATTAAAAGAGGCCATAAAATCACTCCCATTAGGAAAATCTGCTGGTGAGGACACCATCCCTTTAGAAATTTACAAATCATGTATGGAAGAGCTAACACCCTTGCTTCTGGAAGTAATCACTTATATTGGCAGAACCGGATCAGCCCCCCGCTCTTGGAATAAAGACAAAATTATCTTCTTTCATAAAAAGGGTAAACCTAGTGAGGAGATGGGCTCATATAGGCCAATCTCCCTGATCAATGCTGATGCAAAGATTTTCGCCAAATGTCTGGCCAGAAGATTAGCACCACTAATGCCTAAAATTGTAAATACGCAGCAACATGGATTTATAACAGGGAGAGATACATCAGCTCATGTTAATACGGCAATAACTGCGTTCGACATAGCAGAAATAGAGGCTACTCCCCTGGCTATGATAATGCTGGATGCCGAAAAGGCGTTTGATCGGGTGGGGTGGGATTATCTATGGCACGTAATGGAATCAATGGGGTTTGGTGGAAATTTTTTAAATGGGATTCGGGCACTTTATGATAATCCAATAGCATACACTAGCTACGGCGGTCTTACTTCACAATGCTTTCCAATTAAGAGGGGTACACATCAAGGATGTCCCCTATCACCTCTATTGTTTGCTCTTTCACTAGAACCGTTTTTAAAGGCTTTGGATACTCAGGCAGGAATAATACCCTTCAAGACTGGCAGTCAAAGTTTAAAAATTACTGCGTATGCGGACGATATTGCTATATACTCTATCGAAACAACTGATACTATAAAAGCTATCAAATCTGAAGCATTAAAATTTGGTAATGCTTCAGGTTATAAATTAAATGCTCACAAAACTCAAATAATAGCTAACTTTGTACCCCCTCAACCAACACCTGAAATATGTAAGACCGCGACATATCTCGGAATTAAAATTACCTCAAATGTTAAAGAACTTAATAACATTAACTATAAAAACCTAATGAAAACTACTACTTCAAAATTAAAAAAATGGCACCGACTCCCATTAAACCTAATCGGCAGAATAAATCTGATAAAAATGAAAATAATACCAAAATACTTATATTTATTCAGATCAATTCCTCTAGCACAGAACAGACTCTTCTTTAAACAACTTGATAGGATCTTCTGAAACTTTATTTGGGGCTATAAGAAGGCTAGAAGATCGCTAAAAATGTTGAAAAATCAAATAGGATCTGGTGGTCTTAATTTTCCAGACCTGAAATTATACTTCTGGGCTTCTTTTATAAGACGTATCCGATCACTACTAAATGAAGAGGACCTACTTTTCTTTCACTATTTATCATTAAAGGGAGATTCTAAACAATTTTTTCTTCGCATTACAGACCCAAATTTTTACAAAAGGGTTAAGTTTAAGACCATACGAGATACAGTAAGGATATGGAAAGACATACTTAAACATTGTAAAACTACTATATTTCATTCACAGTTAATCTTATGGGATAATCCCGGACTGCCGAGTATATTTGGCGATGGGTCGTCTCGTGAATGGCAACGGAAAGGAATTATGGTTTTGGGCGACTTATATAACTCTCGAGGCATACTGAATTTTCTAACTTTAAAGCAACTATATGGTCTATCCGATACACATAGATTTAAATACATACAAATACATGATTTCCTAATACGGAAAAATAGAATCAACACTTTGTCGAATGGGGGTATATGGGACATCTTTAACTCTAAAAAAGAGAAATCAATAATTAGTACGGCTTATAAATTCTTTATAGGTTTAAGCCCCGACGATAATGATGCATTAGCAAAAAAATGGAATTTAAAACTCGGAACTAATCTAACCGGAAAACAAATGAATACATCTTATACTAACATTCACGACTATGTAAGATCATCCAGTTTACGACTACAACAGTATAGAACTATATATATGTTATATTATACCCCTGAAAGATTTTCCAAATGGTCTTCGAACAACATCACAAGAGAAAAAACTAAATGCCCGAAATGTGACGAGTATGCGGCAGATCTTGTCCATATGTTGTTTTCATGTCCGAAACTAGGAACATTTTGGGAAGAAGTGGGAAAGATTCTAACCACAAAAAACCTTCTTAGCTTACCACTAACTGCATCCATGGTAATATTTGGCCCACTCACGACAAATCAACCACATTGTATAGTACTATCAATTTTACTTTCTTGTGCCAAACTAACTTTAGCTCGGGCCTGGATTAATCCCAACCCACCCAACGCTTTGGAATGGTGGTACCTGGTCAATGAAATAAAAACTATGGAAGGTACGCTGGCAGAACTAAGGGGTGTTAGATCGCTAAAGAAATTTGAGAAAATTTGGGGAAGTCTAGAAATGAATTGATTTACTTAGATAATCATAATATATGCTCACCTATGTCTTTTTACCTTATGTTAAGCTATTTTCTACTAAATGTTAAGTAATCTTCTACAAAATGAGAAGAATGATCAATTTATGTTTAATTTGGTATATATTGGTTGAATGACAACTTTGTTGAAGGTTTTGTAATCTTATACCAGGTGAAAATAAAATAAAAAAATATTTAAAAAAAAAAAAAGAAATTCCATATATAGTTAGTTGCACTAACTATATATCGCGCACCCGCAATCCACTGCTGATAATGACACATATTACATCATTCATGACATGGTCAGTGACATCACTGATGACATCACTGATGACATCTCAAATGACATCACTGATGACATCTCAAATGACATCACTGATGACATCACTGATGACATCTCATTTGACATTACTGATCACATCACTGATGATATCATTCATGTGATAATACGATGAACCTCTTCAGACTCTAATATAACCTTAGATACAATCAGTGTAAACAGACACTCACAGACTGTCACTCATCCATGGAGTTACTCACACACCTAGTCAGTCATGCAAAGAATCAATCACACCTCCATTTCCTCAACTATACAGTTATACAAACTTTACTTATTCAAACATATACTAACACATATTTACTTTCTTATACAATCCCTGATACAAGTTCACAATGATCCATACAGCCACTCACACATTCACTGGCTCTTATGCACAGTTATTTATATATGTCAACTCTCACATGTACTGTGTTTTACATATGTACTTACTTTGACATGTAGCACTGAGATATCCATTCACTCACCAATACACTCATGCACACAGTCAACCGCCCATACAGCTGTTTCCACATGCACTTTTGAAACCATACATCTAGTGAATCAACTGCTCACACATCTATGCACAGAGTCATACACCTCACAGCCACCCACACACACACTCAGTCTCCCATACAAGTACTTGGGCAACCAATCAATAACCCATATAGTTACTCATATAGCTACTTATCAACACATGCAACAGTTTACAGAACAACAGACATAATGATGCACAAATTAAGACAGTTTAGTCACTAACCCATGCACTCAGTGAGACACATTTAATCACTCACTCATACAGTCAGTCATGCACCTACTAAATCCTTCATCCAGACACTTATACATCCACTCATTCTTCAATATGTAAGACATATTTTAACTTTACAGAAACATACAGTCACTGGATGTTGTCATCAGTGATGTCATCAGTGATGTCATTTGAGATGTCATCAGTGATGTCATCAGTGATGTCACTGACCATGTCATGAATGATGTAATATGTGACATCATCAGCAGTGGATTGCGGGTGCACGATATATAGTTAGTGCAACTAACTATATATGGAATTTCAATGGTTTTGTGTGAGTAAAATAAGGTTTTGTAAATGCGAATTCCTAACTATATATGGTCTATAACCTATGGTTTTTTCAGTGAATTTTCAAGGTTTTGTAAATGCTAATTCCTAACTACATATGGTCTATAACCTATGGTTTTTTCAGTGAATTTTCAAGGTTTTGTAAATGCTAATTCCTAACTATATATGGTCTATAGCCTATGGTTTTTTCAGTGAATATATATATATATACATACATATATAAACATATATCATCTGTATATCTATATAAATACAAACATAAATGCATGCATACATATACCTATATGCATACAGATGCATGTTATTTACATGAACGTTGAAAAAACACTAATAAAAGCAAAGCTAAAAAGCCACCTCATTACAAACAGAATGGCTTTAACTTAAACGAGGGCGAGATCTATTGCATTTTCAATGCTTGTTTACTTTGGTTCCATCAAGAAGGCATTCAGATGTGTCACACATTTGCCATAAATTCTGAATGTTAGCACTCTAGTTGCACATTAGATCACTGTAATAAAGCTACTGCTCACCAGGGACGTCTGCTGCTGGTATTCAAAGTGCATGTTTCAGTCTGCATGTCAGAATTGTTTTAATGAAATAGAAGAGGATTTGAGAAGTCACTCTAAATGATCCCTATTTTTTCTTTCTGAAGCACTAATCATACTTTCTATGGCAAAATTAACCCCCTCATGTTGTTCCTTTTTAAATTGAGTGTTTTCAGACTTACCACTTCATTCCAATCAAGATGGCTTCTGGTGTGCCATACTTTTGTCATAAGTAAGACTGTTAGCGCTCTAGTTGTTCTTTAGAACACTCTGTGACATTCTGTCATTGGGCTATACTTGGGGTACATCTGGGTGATATTTGGGCTACATTTAGGCTCTTTTGTCTCTGGTGGCCATCTTGGGAGACTGTATGTCAGAATTTTTTAATGAAATTGAAGAGGGTTTGAGAAGTCACTCAAAATGTGCCCTAATTTTTCTTTCTGCAGCACTAATCATACTTTCTATGGCAAAATATACCCCCTCATGTTGTTTCTTTTTAAATTAAATGTTTTAAGAGTTACCACTTTATTCCAATCAAGATGGCTTCAGGTGTGCCATACCTTTGTAATAAGTAGGACTGTTAGCGCTCTAGTTGTTCTTTAGAACACTCTGGGACATTCTGTCATTGGGCTATACTTGGGCTACATCTGGGTGATATTTGGGCTACATTTGGGCTCTTTTGTCTCTGGTGGCCATTTTGGGAGACTGCATGTCAGAATTTTTTAATGAAATAGAAGAGGATTTGAAAAGTCACTCAAAATGTGCCCTAATTTTTCATTCTGCAGCACTAATCATACTTTCTATGGCAAAATATACCCCCTCATGTTGTTTCTTTTTAAATTAAATGTTTTAAGAGTTACCACTTTATTCCAATCAAGATGGCTTCAGGTGTGCCATACCTTTGTAATAAGTAGGACTGTTAGCGCTCTAGTTGTTCTTTAGAACACTCTGGGACATTCTGTCATTGGGCTATACTTGGGCTACATCTGGGTGATATTTGGGCTACATTTGGGCTCTAGTTGTTCTTTAGAACACTCTAGGAGGCTGCAGTAGAACACAAAGGAATCAACTGACAGTCTCTGTCCTTGTTGGATGTACATGTTTTACCGAGAATGTCAGACTTCATTTTCACATGACTGAGAAAGATAATGTGAATTTACAGAAAATATGCTTTCAGTTTAGCTTATAGATCCCCTTCCAAACCACTGTGGGAAAATCATGAGATATTAGTTTTCTTTCAAACAATATTCATGATATCACAGCAGAAGGTTTTTTCACATGGTAAAATCACCTTAGAACCCACCACAATTCCTAAAACGAGTATGGTACCATCAACAAATGATTTATAATGTAACTAAAGTCCTAAAACCCTCTATTAACTACAATGCTTTTTAATGAGGTGCTATCATGTATATTGGTCCCAAGATGGCTGCCAACACTTCTTGGATGAAGTGCTGACAGCCAATCAGATCAGATGTGTGGTTAGGCTCCGCCCAGATATATATCTTTTTTTGAACCTAAATTACTCAAAATCCACTGGAGCACATATATTTATATTGAGACCTAGCAAAGGCACATCGGGCTAACAGTCCCTACAATTTTGCCAAGTTTCGTGCAAATCCATTCAGCCGTTCGAGCTAAAAGTGAGGCCAACCGCCCTATGGAAATTAACATGGGAAAAACGCGTTTTGGGACCCCGCTTTTTTCTCGGCCCCCCCTTGATGAAACCCCCCCAAATTGTCAGGGGCTGCTCAGAAACAAAATGTTCCATTTTCCTGAAAATTTCAGCCAATTCCGTCCACAAACGCCAAAGTTATTAGACATAGAATTTTCAAAAATCCCATAGAGAAAAAATCCTAACTATATATACCTACTGGCGACCGCCAGTAGGTAATATATATATTTATATATATATATATATATATATATATATATATATATATATATATATATATATATATAGATTACCTACTGGCGGTCGCCAGTAGGTATATATAGTTAGGATTTTTTCTCTATGGACCTTTTGAAAATTCTATGTCTAATAACTTTGGCGTTTGTGGATGGAATCGGCTGAAATTTTCAGGAATATGGCACATTTTGTTTTTGAGCAGCCCCTGAAAATTTGGGGGGGTTCGTCAAGGGGGGGCCGAGAAAAAAGGGGGGTCCCAAAACGCGTTTTTCTCATTCATTTTTCCATAGGGCGTTTGGCCTCACTTTTAGCTCGAACGACTGAATGGATTTACACGAAACTTGGCAAAATTGTAGGGACTGTTAGCCCGATGTGCCTTTGCTGGGTCTCAATATATGTGCTCCAGTGGATTTTGAGAAATTAACGTTTAAAAAAACAGATATATCTGTGACAGCGTCCCGGATAGCGCTCCAGATCGCGTACTTTTCGCGTAACGGAGCTTTGCGAAGCGAAGCTGATTGGCTCTCCGGTGTCTGTCAACATTCTAAACAGTCCGGTGCGGCTGCCATCTTGTCTCTCGGTAGGATCGAGAGACAAGAGGAGGAGAAAAATGAAGGGGGAATTTAATGAAAGGGGGCAAGATAGACTCCTCTTGACCCCCTAGGAATGATGTTGGGGTTATTAAAGGGTCCCGTGGGGCAAATAAAAAAAAATGGATTTTTCGCGGTAGAAGCGCTTCTCGGTTCGCGAACCGGGTCGCAAACTGGTAGCGAAACGGGAATTCGCCATTTTGTGTTTCGTTTTAATTAAATTACAAGATGGAGGAAAAGCAATGTGAGTATTGGGTATAAGGGGGTATGGGAGACGTATCCTGACCCCCTATGTTTTCTGAGAGTGGTTGAGGAGGCTCATATTTGTTGATACTTGTCTTGCGCGTGAGCGTTTTTTGTTTCTTTTTGCTGCGTGATTTCTGTTAACGTTCGATTCAAAGGAAATCAGGAAGTGTTGACCGCCATTTTGACACTGCGAGTAAATATATTGTTAAAAATAATTGTTATAAATTAATCCGTATTGATAAACATTGTCTGCGCCATCTTGTTTTTTTTCCAATGCCACACTTTTGTCGTGCATGGCAGCCATTTTAGAAGCCTTGACCAGACCCACTCTCTGCACGCCGCCAATTCTCAGCATGGCTCCCCACCCTCGCAAGCATCTCCCCCATGCACTGGTCACCCACGCTCTCTCTCTCATGTATGGGCCATAAACCTCCTCCCATATGCGCTGCTCTTCCCTGAGAATCACACCCCTTGCTGAGGAAAATTCAGCCCAGATTACAACCGATGTCCAGGCTGCTGGCACAAGACGCCACTTAGTTCCCATCTTGAACGGTTACCAAATAAAGAGACGGGCGCTGGGAGCAGGAACACAAGAACAGAGTTTTATTTTTCATGAGGAGAGCCTGTCATTTCACTCTACATATCATACAAGTACCACTCAGCCCCCTGGCCCCCTAATCCTGAGGCAGAATTGCCACGGCAACAAAGGACTTAAACTCCTGCAAAGAACACCATGTAACATTTAATATCATTTACCACCAATGTTTTCATATATCAGTGTTGCTGAACTCACTCAGTGAAATGTCGCTCATTTCATTAAATCACTTTTAAAGCATGCCTTATAACAATACACCCAATCCTATGTGGAAGTGCTTATATTAAACATGACATTGCTTTAACCAGGATAGACAAAGAAATGACACAGTGATGTAAAAGTTTCTAAAAGAAATGCCAAGAACGTCCCATGTGAAAGTGAATTTTATCTGGCAATTTTTTTCTTTTCCTTCTCATGAAAAGAAAGTTAATGCCAGGTTCGTTACCTGCCTCATCTGCAAAAAAAAAACTCTCGAGAGGGACCGAAAAAAAATATAGCTATGGTAATCATACCATGCATCGGCACATGGAGAGGTGGCACCCTCTTAATTATTCTAAAGCAAGACTTCGAGATTTGGTGGATAACCCCCGACCGGCAAAAACATCCACCAATGACTTAGCAATAAGTGAGTCAGAGGCAAGGGAAACGGTCCCAAATCTGCAAAAGAACTTTGGGCAGATGAGATTGACTTGTGTAGCATGTGGAAAATTAATTTTATGCAGAGAGATGAGTATTACTTTAATAAATAGATCATATGAAAATCATCAATGTCCAAAACGTCCTAGAAAGTAATTTTTGTCATTTTTGTGGAAGAGAGATAACCTACAGTGGTACGGAGTCGTTTTCGTTCGTACTAGGGGGGCCAGGTGACATTCCTTCGGGTGGCTTAGGGGCATTTAAAACAACTTCCCTGATACAGGTAGCATTTAAAGTAGAGGCTAAATACCAGGATCTTTATCGATTGCTTTATGCTGTACAAAAATGGAAAACACATACAACAAACCTGGACCATTCATATTTTCAATGTTTCTGCGTACTATACTTTTTAACCCTTAACTAATTTAGCTGCTTCATTTCACCTGCTTTTTAAAAAAAAAAAAAAATCGGAAACAGGTGGCCATTTCTTCGAAACTTACCAATCTACGCGTTACAACTACGTTTGCTTTTTCAAAAACCTTTAATAAAAATGTTGGTGCCCAAATACAGGCCTACAACCCCGTGGGCCGGCCACGGAGCAGGCTGGAACTGTAAATGGGGGGGTATTTATTTGTGGAAAACATAACAGAGTCAGTGGTCGTTGATTTCATAGTAAAAAGTGCGACAAGTGCAACAAAATCATATCGATAATTCATTGTGAGCAAGTACCATTAGTGTCGACAATTCCAACCTTCAATAATAAATACAGTAATCAATGATGCATTAGAACTTAATATCAATTCATTGTTCGAACGTGTAATCAGTCTTATCCCATATCAATTCATGTGCTAAAAACTGCATACATATCTCATGATATCAAGGCTGAGCAATCGGGGCACAACAAGGAGTTGAGAGTTTCATTTGTACTGGCGCCATTTTGAGTGAGGTCAGGAAGGTCCAAGTATAGTCAAAATGTCTCCACCAACTCGTGGTTGGACCGGGACCTCTTTCGGCAGTCCAAAAGTTTTCGTTGTTGGGTAGCAGAGGGGACTGGCGACATGAACCATCAGTGAACGTGGGGTGGGAGGCAACAATCTCTCCTACCGGGTCATACTGGTGTCCCACCGGAACTGATCAAGTTGGTAGTCTTGCAGGATTTTGATCATTTCAAGACTGAGGCCGGCGCCGGCATGAGCGCGCCGACGTCCCTCAGCTACGTCGTGGTCGGTCCGTGGGTGATCATGGCAGTCATTCCCCATCGGGGGTCGGGGGCCCCCATGGCTCTTATAGAATCTTCAAAGTTGAGGAGAACGTTTCTGGACGCAGGACTCATTTTCTAGCTGAACTGAAAAGCGTTGTTGTACCACAAAAGTAAAGGAGACCCCCGCTGGGTGAGCGGAGCATCATTGCCTCGCAATAGTGGACGAGACCTTTTCCTTTTGTCGGGTCAGTGGAGCGCCGCTGCATCGCAAGAGTGGAGGAACCCTTGTCAGGTGAGTGGAGCGTTGGGGGTGCAGCTGAGGGGCCCCCACCTGGGGGGGTGGGAGAGGCTCGTTTGCGCCACCTCTCCCTCCCAGCGCACCCCACGCCGACAGCTGGCGTTGATATCCGTGATGTCCGGACCAGTCGATAAGAGGGGGGGGGTCGGAGGCAGAGGCAAGACATCCCCCCGTGGCCTGCAGGGCGCCGCTTCAGGACCGAACGGGGAGCTCATACCAAGCCGGGGCCAGACCAGGAGATACGAGGGGAGGGGGGGTCGGTGGCATGTGCAAGACATCCCCCCCAGTGTTGTTGCAGCCATTATTGAAGAAAGAAGAAGATCCCGTCGGCCTCGGCTTCTCTCCTGGTGCACCTTACGCGACGACCCTTTTGTTGGGTGAATAGAGCGTTGGGGGTGCAGCTGAGGGGCCCCCACCTGGGGGGGTGGGAGAGGCTCGTTCGCGCCGCCTCTCCCTCCCAGCGCACCCCACGCCGACACCTGGCGTTGATATCCGTGATGTCCGGACCAGGCGATATGAGGGGGGGGGTCGGAGGCAGAGGCAAGACATCCCCCCCCGTGGCCTGCAGGGCGCCAGAAGAGAAAGGGAGGACCAGCACATTCCGGGCCGACCATCCCACGACTTCTCCGGCTGATGGCGGCTAGTCGAGCCCCGCCCTGCACGTGTCGAGGCCTCGTCTTCCAGATGGGCGTAACCGTGGACCTGTTGCACTTCGGGAGTTTCCGGAATGGGGGTAGGTATCTGCTGATTTGTATCTATTTCATGTTACCGTTATTGGGCGTGGCGGGCGGTGGGACAGACATGCTTGGAGCAGTGGGTGGGTGGCGGAGGTTAGCTACCTCGTAGCTGCCGTAACGTCAAGCTTGGCTTCTCTCACCACTTCCATGTTTCCTATTTCTAGCGAAGTCAAAAACTCATCAGTGGCCTACTGATTTTGTTCGATTTCTTTCCCTTCTTTTTCAAGTGTGTTTCATTGTAAAGTTTCTGTTTAACAGGATACAGTGATTACTTCGTATTTTACATATGTCTTCTTTATTAGGGGTACCTCCGGTTGAGCCAGATGATGTACCTCTAATAAATGGTCCGGGTGGAAGTAGTTTCTCAATCAGTGGGGAGTAGATGGGCATGACAGATTACAACGGGGGACAAAGGTCCGCATTACCCACCCTTCACTACTTGCAAAGACTAGACAGAATATTTCTATTCCACGTTATTTGCAAACAGAGAATACCTCGAAAGAACTATTCCTTGAACAATAAATGTCCAGCCAATCAATCAATCAGTGGGGAGAAAAACAGACATGACGGATTACAACGGGGGACAAAAGTCCGCATTACCTATCCTTCACTATCTGCAAAGGGAGACAGAATATTCCTATTCTTCTCTGTTTGTAGACAGGGAATATCTCAAAGAGCAATAATCAATAAAAAATTAACAACTTTAAGGTAAATACTCACAATATGACTACTCAATGAAGTTAAAAAGTAACGGATATAGGTACATGAGAGGTTTTCGGTGGCAGATAATCTACAATGTACACTTGTACATATGCGTCTGATACAGGGCGGATCTCTGTATAACTATGGATAATTAGATATTAGGATGGCATACAAAGCTCCCAACCTTCTTACTTTTTCTCTTAAAGGGTTTCAAATTGGGGACAAAAATTAGGCTGTGCTCTAGAGGTTGACGGTGTTGCTCCACTGGTACTCGGGCCTTCTCATGAAGCAGAAGGAGCCGCTCTCAATCTCCTTAACTCTTCCCTTGCAAAGTTGACCGGATTCTTAGTCTGCAACTGCTTCAGCATACTTGCAGTTCCACACAAGTCCTTTTTATTGGGGTCTCCTCTTGAAAGCAGTCTTGCATATGCGGCAAGTAACTTTTCTTGCATTCACCTTTTTTAAGACTTGTGAAAATTAATTTCAAAACATTCAATAAATACGGTGTTACTATGCATTGTGTCAAATGCTTTATTAAAAATATGCAGAAAATGTTCCCTTTATTTGTTGTTAAGGTCTTTACAAGAGAATTTGAAAGGAGAAAGTAGGAGATGAATAACACATGTAGGACGTTATATCTCAAACTGCAAAAATTGATAAAAAGGGTGGACCAAAGTCTGCATGTACAATGCCAGTGGAAGCGTTTCAGGCCCACTACGAAGATTTAAAAAAATATAAATATTGTCAAGTTTTACTTTGACTTGTGATGTTTGATCTCATTTAGTCACTTCAATCTAATTTTAAACACTAATTTTCTTTTTGTTTTGCAGATTAACTACAATACTTATTTTGGACTCCATATTATATGTTATTTATTATATTGTTTTGTTACTTAGAGTTCTAGTTATTTATTGTAGTGTTATCTTTTAGTTATAGTTCCAGTTATTGTTTTTATAAAAGTTAATTAAAAAAGTACATACGTCTGTTTTTTTGTGGGGGTAGCAGTCATCAATAGAAATGATATTTATAATTTGAAGTATAATGCTGAAGCTCACTCATTAGCAACATATTGTGGTGAAATTTTAACCTATGTGCTGACGTAAGTGTTCCATAAACTACTACTATGGTAACAGGCAAAATACTGTTTGGGGGAAGGGTATAATACGCAGGAATGCTGTAGAAATAAATGGGCAAGAGCTGTTTTGTTTTCCACTGTTGCAACATAAAGTGATCAATAAAAATCCGATAATCAGGCCTATCAGCGACTAAGACAGCAGGCCGAGTCTCTTTTGCTCAACGGCTCCCTCATGGGACGAAGAAACGCCCTTTTTCACGAAATAGGAATATTTTACTTGCAGGACAGTTGTTAATTTCCCGTGAAAATACATTAGTCTGGAACATTGTTAGTGATAAACTGTAAATGCATCTGGGTCCTTTGCTTAAAAAATAAAATATAAAATATATTTGTGAATTAGAATAAGAATATATGTTACAGCTATAGATATTTGCTATTAAAAACCCATTGAAATTCACTGAAAAAACCATAGGTTTTAGGCCATATATAGTTAGGGATTAGCATTCACAAAACCTTAATTTACTCGCACAAAACCATTGAAATTCGCATATATAGTTAGATGCAATAACTATATATCGCGCACCCGCAATCCACTGCTGATGATGTCACATATTACATCATTCATGACATGGTCAGTGGCATCACTGATGACATCACTGATGACAACTCAAATGACATCACTGATGACAACTCAATTGACATCACTGACAACATCACTGATGACATCAATCATGTGATAATACGATCAACCTCTTCAGACTCTAATATAACCTTAGATACACTCAGAGTAAACAGACACTCACAGACTGTCACTCATCCATGGAGTTACTCACACACCTAGTCAGTCATGCACTGAATCAATCACACCTCCATTTCCTCAACTATACAGTTATACACACCTTACTTATTCAAACATATACTAACACATATTTACTCTCTTATACAATTCCTGATACAAGTTTTCAATGATCCATTCAGCCACTCACACATTCACTGGCTCTTATACACAGTAATTTATATATGTGAACTCTCACATGTACTGTGTTTTACATATGTACTTACTTTGACATATACCAATGAGATATCCATTCACTCACCAATACACTTGTACACAGTCAACCACCCATACAGCTATTTTCACATGCAGTTTTGAACCCATAGATCTAGTGAATCAACTGTTCACACATGTATGCACAGAGTCACACACCTCCCAGCCACCCCCACACACACACTCACTCTCCCATAAAAATACTTGGGCAACCAATCAATAACCCATATAGTTACTCATATAGCTACTGATCAACACATGCAGCAGTTCATAGAACAACAGATATAATGATGCACAAATTAAGACAGTTTAGTCACTAACCCATGCACTCAGTGAGACACATTTAATCACTCTCTCATACAGTCAGTCATGCACCTACTAAATCCTTCATCCAGACACTTATACATCCACTCATTCTTCAATATGTAAGACATATTTTAACTTTACAGAAACATACAGTCACTGGATGATGTCATCAGTGATGTCATCAGTGATGTCACTGACCATGTCATGAATGATGTAATATGTGACATCATCAGCAGTGGATTGCGGGTGCGCGCTATATATAGTAATTGCATCTAACTATTTATGCGAATTTCAATGGTTTTGTGTGAGTAAATTAAGGTTTTGAAAATGCTAATCCCTAACTATATATGGCCTAAAACCTATGGTTTTTTCAGTGAATATATATATAGATACATATATATATATGAATGAATGAATGAATGGCTTTATTTCAATATAAAAATATCATGAAAAGCAGATACAACAATTTTAAAATCATATAAAAACAACTGCATTATATTTACACCGATAAAATTGTACTAACCAAAACAGATAAAACAAGCATTAAATAGTCACAGAAAGCCTATTCAGACGAATTATCCATGCCCATTTTAGAAACTTGGACACACAACATGTAACCAGGGTACAGGTATCAGTTCAGTTCAAAAGCTTTTATTCGATTTGTACATACAAATCATACAAGCAGAAATACATAATTGAAATATTAAAAATCGCCATATAATCAATCCTAAAAAGAAAAGAAGGCTAAAGTGCATCAAGTAGAAAGTGAACATGCCTCTATAGGTCAACATATTATTATAAAATACAAACATTCTTACATTGACTAGCTGGGGATCAGTAGGAGTTACTCACTAGGCTTTTCATGGGAACTGAACATTAAAATTATTAAGTAATCATTCAATACTGTGGACCTCTTCATGTTTTAAAAATACCTTAATTACAGAAATTGATATAAAATTTAGAAAAGAAAACATATATATACAGACAGGAGTGTTAAACAGTAATATTATCATAAACAGATCCTGGCAGCTGTATAGCATATGTACAGACAGGTAAGTAGACAACATTATACAGGTACAGGTATCATATTTTAAAATACGCAGCGCCTCTCTGTACTGCCGGGTACCTAACTGCCTGCAGAGGGGTTTGAGCCATCTCCGCCTAGGCCGTGCATATGCTGGATATTCAAAGAAAATGTGAGCGACCGACTCTACACGTGATGGGCAGGTCGCACAGGAGGAGGAGCGGGGGTAGGCGAGATTCCAACGGGAGGTAAAATCACCTACAGGTAGCGTCCCTACTCTAAATTTAAAATACAGAGCTCTGTCAATAGGATTGGAAATAATGTCAAGGTAGGGTTCGTAGGCCATCACTTCCTTCATCTTTAGAGATTCCTCTTTGGATTTACAATGTTTTACATCAAGGGAATTCTTACAGAGTACCCAACTCCAGTAGAGTTTCTTTAGAACTGCCTTGGGGGGGGCAGTCCTTGCTTCCCACGCATCCCCAAGCCCCAAAGCTCCTAGCAGATGTTTCACGTCCCTCAGCCACTTAATCTTGGACCAGCCCACCAGAGCCATGACCTCTGCCAAGGCCTCTGCATATGGGGTTTGCTCGGGCACTCGCCACAGTCGAGCCCAGAGCAGCAAGGGGCTAATTTGGGCTTGATCCTTGATCGATCTACAACCCATATCCATTAGTACAGGTACTGAAGGGGTGCTCTGGGGGAGAGCAACAGGTCTTTCAGGATTTGGTCTCTGATCTAGCTAAAACTTCGAGGTTGCAAGTGCCCCACAGTTCCGCCCCATACAAAGCAGCACTAACCCCTCGAGCTTGATAAATCTCGAGGGCTGGGGCAATAGGCTTGGTTGTGGAGGAGCGTTGCTCCTTCAGGAGGGCGCCACCCACCCTTTTATGGGTTGCAAGCATCTTTTGGATGTGTGGGTTCCAATGCATTGAGTCTGTCAGACGGATGCCTAAATAATCAAATTCAGACACCCTCTCCAGAGTCACGGAAATCAACACCGGGGGGTGGCCCATTTTTTTGGGTGGGTTTAGGACCAGGAACTTTGTTTTGTTAGTGTTAATTAACAAGCCCCTTTGGGAACAGAACTCCTGATAGCTGTTAAGGAGACTCTGCAGACCCACAGGAGTCTTAGAGATGAGGAGGATGTCGACGGCAAAAAGCAAGGTGGAGATTCGCTTGCCCGTTGTCAGTATGTAACCTGACCAGGAGGGACAAGATGTACGAAGGCAACCCCATCTCAGACAGGACTCTCCATAACCCCTCACGTGGTACTAGGTCAAAGCGCCTTGAAACCCTCTGGGTATGTAGTGCGCTATATAAATTGTATGACTTGACTTGACTTGAGGCATTCTTCAGGTCTATGGAGACCAAATAAAGACTACCCTTGCCCAGCACCACCACCTTCCAGTATAGAAGAACCAGACTGAAGGCCTGTTCAATGGTCCCTGTGCTGGAGCGAAAACCGGCCTGAAGATGTGATAGAATATGATTTTCGTCTATCCACTGGAGGACCCTTCCCAGTAGAACTTTGCCCGCTACCTTTTGAGATGAATCAATTAGGCTTATAGGACTGTAATTTGCAGGGTCATCCCGGCTCCCCTTCTTAAATATCGGGACGACCTCCACCCCTTTCCAAGACTCTGGAACAGGTGCACCGTTATTGATGGCGTTTAGCAGAGATGAAACCAGCTTCCCCCACTCCTTCCTGTTCACGCGCATCATGTCGCCCGGTATCCCGTCGGGCCCAGCTGCTTTTAGGGGCACCAGCAACTTGATTACGCTTTCAACTTCTCTTGGAGTAAAGGGATCACCCAATGAGTCTCCCAAGAGGTCGGCTAACAAGAAGGTCCAGTGAGTAGTCGCTTGGGAGGCCCCTTCCTTCGAAGTATAAAGGGACTGAAAGTTATTATACCATGTATGGGCAGGAATATTACACGTTATAAGGGAACAGTCAGGTCTCTCCCTTGCCCTTACCAAGTTCCAAAAGCCTCTAGCATCTCTGCCTTTGCTTGCTGTCATTAGGTCATTCCAGTACCTATCCTCCCATTCCTTCTTAGCTTTATTGATGGTCAGGTTATATTCCTTTCTGGTGAACCTAATCTCCACAGGGGATTCGCTTTTAACAGCTGAAATTAGGGCCGATTTTGTCACCCTACACTTCTTGGTATACCAGTTGGATTGTTTCTTGGGTCTATTAGCTTCACCCACTGTGAGAGGCCTGCTTGGGAGTTGGAGAAGATTGCCCAAAGTCTTGATTAGCTTACAGAAGAGGCCCGACACCTCACTGTTCGTCATGGTGGAAGAATCCAAAGTGGACAGGGAATCTGCTAGAAGAGCCTCCATGGCTAACAATCTCTCCCCATCCATAGCTATTTTACTCCAACTCAGCCGCCTCCCACAGTTAGAAGGACGTACCTCCAAGCTTGGAGCCAATTTCAACAACAAATGTGCTCCACTCTCCCCACCCCACAGGGGGAGCAGGGCCAAAGAAAGAGGGTTGTGGTCGCTATCGGCTGAGGTAAGGACTACCATGTCATTGACATAAGGCCAGAGTTTAAAGTTGAGGAGGATATATATATTTATTTATATATATATATATATATAGAAACATA
>NW_028254001.1:0-22467 GCF_964263255.1 Lissotriton vulgaris
ACAAATGTGAACTGACGTTCAAAAATAAAACATTTGAAAACGGACCATTTTCCACATTTCTGAAGCATGACGTAATGGGGGAGTGTTATCTCTTTTGTCGAAAATCAGCCGTTTTTGCTCGAACATTAAATGCCTCCAAATGGTATTTAATTAACTTCCCGGGGTGAAGAAACCCTTTTTGAGAACTCAGAGTGAGTAAATTGGCCATTTTCATGCACTTTTAACCATTCCATAAATCTTGTGTTTTGGGCCCCTGGAAGCATGAAAATCACTTTAAACATGCTAATTTTAGCTCTAACACTGATGATCCACCTACAAATGTGAACTGACGTTCAAAAATAAAACATTTGAAAACGGACCATTTTCCACATTTCTGAAGCATGACGTAATGGGGGGGTGTTATCTCTTTTGTCGAAAATCAGCCGTTTTTGCTCGAACATTAAATGCCTCCAAATGGTATTTAATTAACTTCCCGAGCCCCTGGAAGCATGAAAATCACTTTAAACATGCTAATTTTAGCTCTAACACTGATGATCCACCTACAAATGTGAACTGACGTTCAAAAATAAAACATTTGAAAACGGACCATTTTCCACATTTCTGAAGCATGACGTAATGGGGGTGTTATCTCTTTTGTCGAAAATCAGCCGTTTTTGCTCGAACATTAAATGCCTCCAAATGGTATTTAATTAACTTCCCGGGGTGAAGAAACCCTTTTTGAGAACTCAGAGTGAGTAAATTGGCCATTTTCATGCACTTTTAACCATTCCATAAATCTTGTGTTTTGGGCCCCTGGAAGCATGAAAATCACTTTAAACATGCTAATTTTAGCTCTAACACTGATGATCCACCTACAAATGTGAACTGACGTTCAAAAATAAAACATTTGAAAACGGACCATTTTCCACATTTCTGAAGCATGACGTAATGGGGGGGTGTTATCTCTTTTGTCGAAAATCAGCCGTTTTTGCTCGAACATTAAATGCCTCCAAATGGTATTTAATTAACTTCCCGGGGTGAAGAAACCCTTTTTGAGAACTCAGAGTGAGTAAATTGGCCATTTTCATGCACTTTTAACCATTCCATAAATCTTGTGTTTTGGGCCCCTGGAAGCATGAAAATCACTTTAAACATGCTAATTTTAGCTCTAACACTGATGATCCACCTACAAATGTGAACTGACGTTCAAAAATAAAACATTTGAAAACGGACCATTTTCCACATTTCTGAAGCATGACGTAATGGGGGGGTGTTATCTCTTTTGTCGAAAATCAGCCGTTTTTGCTCGAACATTAAATGCCTCCAAATGGTATTTAATTAACTTCCCGGGGTGAAGAAACCCTTTTTGAGAACTCAGAGTGAGTAAATTGGCCATTTTCATGCACTTTTAACCATTCCATAAATCTTGTGTTTTGGGCCCCTGGAAGCATGAAAATCACTTTAAACATGCTAATTTTAGCTCTAACACTGATGATCCACCTACAAATGTGAACTGACGTTCAAAAATAAAACATTTGAAAACGGACCATTTTCCACATTTCTGAAGCATGACGTAATGGGGGGGTGTTATCTCTTTTGTCGAAAATCAGCCGTTTTTGCTCGAACATTAAATGCCTCCAAATGGTATTTAATTAACTTCCCGAGCCCCTGGAAGCATGAAAATCACTTTAAACATGCTAATTTTAGCTCTAACACTGATGATCCACCTACAAATGTGAACTGACGTTCAAAAATAAAACATTTGAAAACGGACCATTTTCCACATTTCTGAAGCATGACGTAATGGGGGGGTGTTATCTCTTTTGTCGAAAATCAGCCGTTTTTGCTCGAACATTAAATGCCTCCAAATGGTATTTAATTAACTTCCCGGGGTGAAGAAACCCTTTTTGAGAACTCAGAGTGAGTAAATTGGCCATTTTCATGCACTTTTAACCATTCCATAAATCTTGTGTTTTGGGCCCCTGGAAGCATGAAAATCACTTTAAACATGCTAATTTTAGCTCTAACACTGATGATCCACCTACAAATGTGAACTGACGTTCAAAAATAAAACATTTGAAAACGGACCATTTTCCACATTTCTGAAGCATGACGTAATGGGGGGGTGTTATCTCTTTTGTCGAAAATCAGCCGTTTTTGCTCGAACATTAAATGCCTCCAAATGGTATTTAATTAACTTCCCGGGGTGAAGAAACCCTTTTTGAGAACTCAGAGTGAGTAAATTGGCCATTTTCATGCACTTTTAACCATTCCATAAATCTTGTGTTTTGGGCCCCTGGAAGCATGAAAATCACTTTAAACATGCTAATTTTAGCTCTAACACTGATGATCCACCTACAAATGTGAACTGACGTTCAAAAATAAAACATTTGAAAACGGACCATTTTCCACATTTCTGAAGCATGACGTAATGGGGGGGTGTTATCTCTTTTGTCGAAAATCAGCCGTTTTTGCTCGAACATTAAATGCCTCCAAATGGTATTTAATTAACTTCCCGGGGTGAAGAAACCCTTTTTGAGAACTCAGAGTGAGTAAATTGGCCATTTTCATGCACTTTTAACCATTCCATAAATCTTGTGTTTTGGGCCCCTGGAAGCATGAAAATCACTTTAAACATGCTAATTTTAGCTCTAACACTGATGATCCACCTACAAATGTGAACTGACGTTCAAAAAAAAAACATTTGAAAACGGACCATTTTCCACATTTCTGAAGCATGACGTAATGGGGGGGGTGTTATCTCTTTTGTCGAAAATCAGCCGTTTTTGCTCGAACATTAAATGCCTCCAAATGGTATTTAATTAACTTCCCGAGCCCCTGGAAGCATGAAAATCACTTTAAACATGCTAATTTTAGCTCTAACACTGATGATCCACCTACAAATGTGAACTGACGTTCAAAAATAAAACATTTGAAAACGGACCATTTTCCACATTTCTGAAGCATGACGTAATGGGGGGGTGTTATCTCCTTTGTCGAAAATCAGCCGTTTTTGCTCGAACATTAAATGCCTCCAAATGGTATTTAATTAACTTCCCGAGCCCCTGGAAGCATGAAAATCACTTTAAACATGCTAATTTTAGCTCTAACACTGATGATCCACCTACAAATGTGAACTGACGTTCAAAAATAAAACATTTGAAAACGGACCATTTTCCACATTTCTGAAGCATGACGTAATGGGGGGGGTGTTATCTCTTTTGTCGAAAATCAGCCGTTTTTGCTCGAACATTAAATGCCTCCAAATGGTATTTAATTAACTTCCCGAGCCCCTGGAAGCATGAAAATCACTTTAAACATGCTAATTTTAGCTCTAACACTGATGATCCACCTACAAATGTGAACTGACGTTCAAAAATAAAACATTTGAAAACGGACCATTTTCCACATTTCTGAAGCATGACGTAATGGGGGGGTGTTATCTCTTTTGTCGAAAATCAGCCGTTTTTGCTCGAACATTAAATGCCTCCAAATGGTATTTAATTAACTTCCCGAGCCCCTGGAAGCATGAAAATCACTTTAAACATGCTAATTTTAGCTCTAACACTGATGATCCACCTACAAATGTGAACTGACGTTCAAAAATAAAACATTTGAAAACGGACCATTTTCCACATTTCTGAAGCATGACGTAATGGGGGGGTGTTATCTCTTTTGTCGAAAATCAGCCGTTTTTGCTCGAACATTAAATGCCTCCAAATGGTATTTAATTAACTTCCCGAGCCCCTGGAAGCATGAAAATCACTTTAAACATGCTAATTTTAGCTCTAACACTGATGATCCACCTACAAATGTGAACTGACGTTCAAAAATAAAACATTTGAAAACGGACCATTTTCCACATTTCTGAAGCATGACGTAATGGGGGGGTGTTATCTCTTTTGTCGAAAATCAGCCGTTTTTGCTCGAACATTAAATGCCTCCAAATGGTATTTAATTAACTTCCCGGGGTGAAGAAACCCTTTTTGAGAACTCAGAGTGAGTAAATTGGCCATTTTCATGCACTTTTAACCATTCCATAAATCTTGTGTTTTGGGCCCCTGGAAGCATGAAAATCACTTTAAACATGCTAATTTTAGCTCTAACACTGATGATCCACCTACAAATGTGAACTGACGTTCAAAAATAAAACATTTGAAAACGGACCATTTTCCACATTTCTGAAGCATGACGTAATGGGGGGGTGTTATCTCTTTTGTCGAAAATCAGCCGTTTTTGCTCGAACATTAAATGCCTCCAAATGGTATTTAATTAACTTCCCGAGCCCCTGGAAGCATGAAAATCACTTTAAACATGCTAATTTTAGCTCTAACACTGATGATCCACCTACAAATGTGAACTGACGTTCAAAAATAAAACATTTGAAAACGGACCATTTTCCACATTTCTGAAGCATGACGTAATGGGGGGGTGTTATCTCTTTTGTCGAAAATCAGCCGTTTTTGCTCGAACATTAAATGCCTCCAAATGGTATTTAATTAACTTCCCGAGCCCCTGGAAGCATGAAAATCACTTTAAACATGCTAATTTTAGCTCTAACACTGATGATCCACCTACAAATGTGAACTGACGTTCAAAAATAAAACATTTGAAAACGGACCATTTTCCACATTTCTGAAGCATGACGTAATGGGGGGTGTTATCTCTTTTGTCGAAAATCAGCCGTTTTTGCTCGAACATTAAATGCCTCCAAATGGTATTTAATTAACTTCCCGAGCCCCTGGAAGCATGAAAATCACTTTAAACATGCTAATTTTAGCTCTAACACTGATGATCCACCTACAAATGTGAACTGACGTTCAAAAATAAAACATTTGAAAACGGACCATTTTCCACATTTCTGAAGCATGACGTAATGGGGGAGTGTTATCTCTTTTGTCGAAAATCAGCCGTTTTTGCTCGAACATTAAATGCCTCCAAATGGTATTTAATTAACTTCCCGGGGTGAAGAAACCCTTTTTGAGAACTCAGAGTGAGTAAATTGGCCATTTTCATGCACTTTTAACCATTCCATAAATCTTGTGTTTTGGGCCCCTGGAAGCATGAAAATCACTTTAAACATGCTAATTTTAGCTCTAACACTGATGATCCACCTACAAATGTGAACTGACGTTCAAAAATAAAACATTTGAAAACGGACCATTTTCCACATTTCTGAAGCATGACGTAATGGGGGGGTGTTATCTCTTTTGTCGAAAATCAGCCGTTTTTGCTCGAACATTAAATGCCTCCAAATGGTATTTAATTAACTTCCCGAGCCCCTGGAAGCATGAAAATCACTTTAAACATGCTAATTTTAGCTCTAACACTGATGATCCACCTACAAATGTGAACTGACGTTCAAAAATAAAACATTTGAAAACGGACCATTTTCCACATTTCTGAAGCATGACGTAATGGGGGGGTGTTATCTCTTTTGTCGAAAATCAGCCGTTTTTGCTCGAACATTAAATGCCTCCAAATGGTATTTAATTAACTTCCCGGGGTGAAGAAACCCTTTTTGAGAACTCAGAGTGAGTAAATTGGCCATTTTCATGCACTTTTAACCATTCCATAAATCTTGTGTTTTGGGCCCCTGGAAGCATGAAAATCACTTTAAACATGCTAATTTTAGCTCTAACACTGATGATCCACCTACAAATGTGAACTGACGTTCAAAAATAAAACATTTGAAAACGGACCATTTTCCACATTTCTGAAGCATGACGTAATGGGGGGGTGTTATCTCTTTTGTCGAAAATCAGCCGTTTTTGCTCGAACATTAAATGCCTCCAAATGGTATTTAATTAACTTCCTGAGCCCCTGGAAGCATGAAAATCACTTTAAACATGCTAATTTTAGCTCTAACACTGATGATCCACCTACAAATGTGAACTGACGTTCAAAAATAAAACATTTGAAAACGGACCATTTTCCACATTTCTGAAGCATGACGTAATGGGGGGGTGTTATCTCTTTTGTCGAAAATCAGCCGTTTTTGCTCGAACATTAAATGCCTCCAAATGGTATTTAATTAACTTCCCGAGCCCCTGGAAGCATGAAAATCACTTTAAACATGCTAATTTTAGCTCTAACACTGATGATCCACCTACAAATGTGAACTGACGTTCAAAAATAAAACATTTGAAAACGGACCATTTTCCACATTTCTGAAGCATGACGTAATGGGGGGGTGTTATCTCTTTTGTCGAAAATCAGCCGTTTTTGCTCGAACATTAAATGCCTCCAAATGGTATTTAATTAACTTCCCGGGGTGAAGAAACCCTTTTTGAGAACTCAGAGTGAGTAAATTGGCCATTTTCATGCACTTTTAACCATTCCATAAATCTTGTGTTTTGGGCCCCTGGAAGCATGAAAATCACTTTAAACATGCTAATTTTAGCTCTAACACTGATGATCCACCTACAAATGTGAACTGACGTTCAAAAATAAAACATTTGAAAACGGACCATTTTCCACATTTCTGAAGCATGACGTAATGGGGGGGTGTTATCTCTTTTGTCGAAAATCAGCCGTTTTTGCTCGAACATTAAATGCCTCCAAATGGTATTTAATTAACTTCCTGAGCCCCTGGAAGCATGAAAATCACTTTAAACATGCTAATTTTAGCTCTAACACTGATGATCCACCTACAAATGTGAACTGACGTTCAAAAATAAAACATTTGAAAACGGACCATTTTCCACATTTCTGAAGCATGACGTAATGGGGGGGTGTTATCTCTTTTGTCGAAAATCAGCCGTTTTTGCTCGAACATTAAATGCCTCCAAATGGTATTTAATTAACTTCCCGAGCCCCTGGAAGCATGAAAATCACTTTAAACATGCTAATTTTAGCTCTAACACTGATGATCCACCTACAAATGTGAACTGACGTTCAAAAATAAAACATTTGAAAACGGACCATTTTCCACATTTCTGAAGCATGACGTAATGGGGGGGTGTTATCTCTTTTGTCGAAAATCAGCCGTTTTTGCTCGAACATTAAATGCCTCCAAATGGTATTTAATTAACTTCCCGAGCCCCTGGAAGCATGAAAATCACTTTAAACATGCTAATTTTAGCTCTAACACTGATGATCCACCTACAAATGTGAACTGACGTTCAAAAATAAAACATTTGAAAACGGACCATTTTCCACATTTCTGAAGCATGACGTAATGGGGGGGTGTTATCTCTTTTGTCGAAAATCAGCCGTTTTTGCTCGAACATTAAATGCCTCCAAATGGTATTTAATTAACTTCCCGAGCCCCTGGAAGCATGAAAATCACTTTAAACATGCTAATTTTAGCTCTAACACTGATGATCCACCTACAAATGTGAACTGACGTTCAAAAATAAAACATTTGAAAACGGACCATTTTCCACATTTCTGAAGCATGACGTAATGGGGGGGTGTTATCTCTTTTGTCGAAAATCAGCCGTTTTTGCTCGAACATTAAATGCCTCCAAATGGTATTTAATTAACTTCCCGAGCCCCTGGAAGCATGAAAATCACTTTAAACATGCTAATTTTAGCTCTAACACTGATGATCCACCTACAAATGTGAACTGACGTTCAAAAATAAAACATTTGAAAACGGACCATTTTCCACATTTCTGAAGCATGACGTAATGGGGGGGTGTTATCTCTTTTGTCGAAAATCAGCCGTTTTTGCTCGAACATTAAATGCCTCCAAATGGTATTTAATTAACTTCCCGAGCCCCTGGAAGCATGAAAATCACTTTAAACATGCTAATTTTAGCTCTAACACTGATGATCCACCTACAAATGTGAACTGACGTTCAAAAATAAAACATTTGAAAACGGACCATTTTCCACATTTCTGAAGCATGACGTAATGGGGGGGTGTTATCTCTTTTGTCGAAAATCAGCCGTTTTTGCTCGAACATTAAATGCCTCCAAATGGTATTTAATTAACTTCCCGGGGTGAAGAAACCCTTTTTGAGAACTCAGAGTGAGTAAATTGGCCATTTTCATGCACTTTTAACCATTCCATAAATCTTGTGTTTTGGGCCCCTGGAAGCATGAAAATCACTTTAAACATGCTAATTTTAGCTCTAACACTGATGATCCACCTACAAATGTGAACTGACGTTCAAAAATAAAACATTTGAAAACGGACCATTTTCCACATTTCTGAAGCATGACGTAATGGGGGGGTGTTATCTCTTTTGTCGAAAATCAGCCGTTTTTGCTCGAACATTAAATGCCTCCAAATGGTATTTAATTAACTTCCCGGGGTGAAGAAACCCTTTTTGAGAACTCAGAGTGAGTAAATTGGCCATTTTCATGCACTTTTAACCATTCCATAAATCTTGTGTTTTGGGCCCCTGGAAGCATGAAAATCACTTTAAACATGCTAATTTTAGCTCTAACACTGATGATCCACCTACAAATGTGAACTGACGTTCAAAAATAAAACATTTGAAAACGGACCATTTTCCACATTTCTGAAGCATGACGTAATGGGGGGGTGTTATCTCTTTTGTCGAAAATCAGCCGTTTTTGCTCGAACATTAAATGCCTCCAAATGGTATTTAATTAACTTCCCGAGCCCCTGGAAGCATGAAAATCACTTTAAACATGCTAATTTTAGCTCTAACACTGATGATCCACCTACAAATGTGAACTGACGTTCAAAAATAAAACATTTGAAAACGGACCATTTTCCACATTTCTGAAGCATGACGTAATGGGGGGGTGTTATCTCTTTTGTCGAAAATCAGCCGTTTTTGCTCGAACATTAAATGCCTCCAAATGGTATTTAATTAACTTCCCGAGCCCCTGGAAGCATGAAAATCACTTTAAACATGCTAATTTTAGCTCTAACACTGATGATCCACCTACAAATGTGAACTGACGTTCAAAAATAAAACATTTGAAAACGGACCATTTTCCACATTTCTGAAGCATGACGTAATGGGGGGGTGTTATCTCTTTTGTCGAAAATCAGCCGTTTTTGCTCGAACATTAAATGCCTCCAAATGGTATTTAATTAACTTCCCGGGGTGAAGAAACCCTTTTTGAGAACTCAGAGTGAGTAAATTGGCCATTTTCATGCACTTTTAACCATTCCATAAATCTTGTGTTTTGGGCCCCTGGAAGCATGAAAATCACTTTAAACATGCTAATTTTAGCTCTAACACTGATGATCCACCTACAAATGTGAACTGACGTTCAAAAATAAAACATTTGAAAACGGACCATTTTCCACATTTCTGAAGCATGACGTAATGGGGGGGTGTTATCTCTTTTGTCGAAAATCAGCCGTTTTTGCTCGAACATTAAATGCCTCCAAATGGTATTTAATTAACTTCCCGAGCCCCTGGAAGCATGAAAATCACTTTAAACATGCTAATTTTAGCTCTAAGACTGATGATCCACCTACAAATGTGAACTGACGTTCAAAAATAAAACATTTGAAAACGGACCATTTTCCACATTTCTGAAGCATGAAGTAATGGGGGGGTGTTATCTCTTTTGTCGAAAATCAGCCGTTTTTGCTCGAACATTAAATGCCTCCAAATGGTATTTAATTAACTTCCCGGGGTGAAGAAACCCTTTTTGAGAACTCAGAGTGAGTAAATTGGCCATTTTCATGCACTTTTAACCATTCCATAAATCTTGTGTTTTGGGCCCCTGGAAGCATGAAAATCACTTTAAACATGCTAATTTTAGCTCTAACACTGATGATCCACCTACAAATGTGAACTGACGTTCAAAAATAAAACATTTGAAAACGGACCATTTTCCACATTTCTGAAGCATGACGTAATGGGGGGGTGTTATCTCTTTTGTCGAAAATCAGCCGTTTTTGCTCGAACATTAAATGCCTCCAAATGGTATTTAATTAACTTCCCGGGGTGAAGAAACCCTTTTTGAGAACTCAGAGTGAGTAAATTGGCCATTTTCATGCACTTTTAACCATTCCATAAATCTTGTGTTTTGGGCCCCTGGAAGCATGAAAATCACTTTAAACATGCTAATTTTAGCTCTAACACTGATGATCCACCTACAAATGTGAACTGACGTTCAAAAATAAAACATTTGAAAACGGACCATTTTCCACATTTCTGAAGCATGACGTAATGGGGGGGTGTTATCTCTTTTGTCGAAAATCAGCCGTTTTTGCTCGAACATTAAATGCCTCCAAATGGTATTTAATTAACTTCCCGAGCCCCTGGAAGCATGAAAATCACTTTAAACATGCTAATTTTAGCTCTAACACTGATGATCCACCTACAAATGTGAACTGACGTTCAAAAATAAAACATTTGAAAACGGACCATTTTCCACATTTCTGAAGCATGACGTAATGGGGGGGTGTTATCTCTTTTGTCGAAAATCAGCCGTTTTTGCTCGAACATTAAATGCCTCCAAATGGTATTTAATTAACTTCCCGAGCCCCTGGAAGCATGAAAATCACTTTAAACATGCTAATTTTAGCTCTAACACTGATGATCCACCTACAAATGAGAACTGACGTTCAAAAATATAACATTTGAAAACGGACCATTTTCCACATTTCTGAAGCATGACGTAATGGGGGGGTGTTATCTCTTTTGTCGAAAATCAGCCGTTTTTGCTCGAACATTAAATGCCTCCAAATGGTATTTAATTAACTTCCCGAGCCCCTGGAAGCATGAAAATCACTTTAAACATGCTAATTTTAGCTCTAACACTGATGATCCACCTACAAATGTGAACTGACGTTCAAAAATAAAACATTTGAAAACGGACCATTTTCCACATTTCTGAAGCATGACGTAATGGGGGGGTGTTATCTCTTTTGTCGAAAATCAGCCGTTTTTGCTCGAACATTAAATGCCTCCAAATGGTATTTAATTAACTTCCCGAGCCCCTGGAAGCATGAAAATCACTTTAAACATGCTAATTTTAGCTCTAACACTGATGATCCACCTACAAATGTGAACTGACGTTCAAAAATAAAACATTTGAAAACGGACCATTTTCCACATTTCTGAAGCATGACGTAATGGGGGGGTGTTATCTCTTTTGTCGAAAATCAGCCGTTTTTGCTCGAACATTAAATGCCTCCAAATGGTATTTAATTAACTTCCCGGGGTGAAGAAACCCTTTTTGAGAACTCAGAGTGAGTAAATTGGCCATTTTCATGCACTTTTAACCATTCCATAAATCTTGTGTTTTGGGCCCCTGGAAGCATGAAAATCACTTTAAACATGCTAATTTTAGCTCTAACACTGATGATCCACCTACAAATGTGAACTGACGTTCAAAAATAAAACATTTGAAAACGGACCATTTTCCACATTTCTGAAGCATGACGTAATGGGGGGGTGTTATCTCTTTTGTCGAAAATCAGCCGTTTTTGCTCGAACATTAAATGCCTCCAAATGGTATTTAATTAACTTCCCGAGCCCCTGGAAGCATGAAAATCACTTTAAACATGCTAATTTTAGCTCTAACACTGATGATCCACCTACAAATGTGAACTGACGTTCAAAAATAAAACATTTGAAAACGGACCATTTTCCACATTTCTGAAGCATGACGTAATGGGGGGGTGTTATCTCTTTTGTCGAAAATCAGCCGTTTTTGCTCGAACATTAAATGCCTCCAAATGGTATTTAATTAACTTCCCGGGGTGAAGAAACCCTTTTTGAGAACTCAGAGTGAGTAAATTGGCCATTTTCATGCACTTTTAACCATTCCATAAATCTTGTGTTTTGGGCCCCTGGAAGCATGAAAATCACTTTAAACATGCTAATTTTAGCTCTAACACTGATGATCCACCTACAAATGTGAACTGACGTTCAAAAATAAAACATTTGAAAACGGACCATTTTCCACATTTCTGAAGCATGACGTAATGGGGGGGTGTTATCTCTTTTGTCGAAAATCAGCCGTTTTTGCTCGAACATTAAATGCCTCCAAATGGTATTTAATTAACTTCCCGAGCCCCTGGAAGCATGAAAATCACTTTAAACATGCTAATTTTAGCTCTAACACTGATGATCCACCTACAAATGTGAACTGACGTTCAAAAATAAAACATTTGAAAACGGACCATTTTCCACATTTCTGAAGCATGACGTAATGGGGGGTGTTATCTCTTTTGTCGAAAATCAGCCGTTTTTGCTCGAACATTAAATGCCTCCAAATGGTATTTAATTAACTTCCCGAGCCCCTGGAAGCATGAAAATCACTTTAAACATGCTAATTTTAGCTCTAACACTGATGATCCACCTACAAATGTGAACTGACGTTCAAAAATAAAACATTTGAAAACGGACCATTTTCCACATTTCTGAAGCATGACGTAATGGGGGGGTGTTATCTCTTTTGTCGAAAATCTGCCGTTTTTGCTCGAACATTAAATGCCTCCAAATGGTATTTAATTAACTTCCCGAGCCCCTGGAAGCATGAAAATCACTTTAAACATGCTAATTTTAGCTCTAACACTGATGATCCACCTACAAATGTGAACTGACGTTCAAAAATAAAACATTTGAAAACGGACCATTTTCCACATTTCTGAAGCATGACGTAATGGGGGGGTGTTATCTCTTTTGTCGAAAATCAGCCGTTTTTGCTCGAACATTAAATGCCTCCAAATGGTATTTAATTAACTTCCCGAGCCCCTGGAAGCATGACAATCACTTTAAACATGCTAATTTTAGCTCTAACACTGATGATCCACCTACAAATGTGAACTGACGTTCAAAAATAAAACATTTGAAAACGGACCATTTTCCACATTTCTGAAGCATGACGTAATGGGGGGGTGTTATCTCTTTTGTCGAAAATCAGCCGTTTTTGCTCGAACATTAAATGCCTCCAAATGGTATTTAATTAACTTCCCGGGGTGAAGAAACCCTTTTTGAGAACTCAGAGTGAGTAAATTGGCCATTTTCATGCACTTTTAACCATTCCATAAATCTTGTGTTTTGGGCCCCTGGAAGCATGAAAATCACTTTAAACATGCTAATTTTAGCTCTAACACTGATGATCCACCTACAAATGTGAACTGACGTTCAAAAATAAAACATTTGAAAACGGACCATTTTCCACATTTCTGAAGCATGACGTAATGGGGGGGTGTTATCTCTTTTGTCGAAAATCAGCCGTTTTTGCTCGAACATTAAATGCCTCCAAATGGTATTTAATTAACTTCCCGAGCCCCTGGAAGCATGAAAATCACTTTAAACATGCTAATTTTAGCTCTAACACTGATGATCCACCTACAAATGTGAACTGACGTTCAAAAATAAAACATTTGAAAACGGACCATTTTCCACATTTCTGAAGCATGACGTAATCGGGGGGTGTTATCTCTTTTGTCGAAAATCAGCCGTTTTTGCTCGAACATTAAATGCCTCCAAATGGTATTTAATTAACTTCCCGAGCCCCTGGAAGCATGAAAATCACTTTAAACATGCTAATTTTAGCTCTAACACTGATGATCCACCTACAAATGTGAACTGACGTTCAAAAATAAAACATTTGAAAACGGACCATTTTCCACATTTCTGAAGCATGACGTAATGGGGGGGTGTTATCTCTTTTGTCGAAAATCAGCCGTTTTTGCTCGAACATTAAATGCCTCCAAATGGTATTTAATTAACTTCCCGAGCCCCTGGAAGCATGAAAATCACTTTAAACATGCTAATTTTAGCTCTAACACTGATGATCCACCTACAAATGTGAACTGACGTTCAAAAATAAAACATTTGAAAACGGACCATTTTCCACATTTCTGAAGCATGACGTAATGGGGGGGTGTTATCTCTTTTGTCGAAAATCAGCCGTTTTTGCTCGAACATTAAATGCCTCCAAATGGTATTTAATTAACTTCCCGAGCCCCTGGAAGCATGAAAATCACTTTAAACATGCTAATTTTAGCTCTAACACTGATGATCCACCTACAAATGTGAACTGACGTTCAAAAATAAAACATTTGAAAACGGACCATTTTCCACATTTCTGAAGCATGACGTAATGGGGGGGTGTTATCTCTTTTGTCGAAAATCAGCCGTTTTTGCTCGAACATTAAATGCCTCCAAATGGTATTTAATTAACTTCCCGAGCCCCTGGAAGCATGAAAATCACTTTAAACATGCTAATTTTAGCTCTAACACTGATGATCCACCTACAAATGTGAACTGACGTTCAAAAATAAAACATTTGAAAACGGACCATTTTCCACATTTCTGAAGCATGACGTAATGGGGGGGTGTTATCTCTTTTGTCGAAAATCAGCCGTTTTTGCTCGAACATTAAATGCCTCCAAATGGTATTTAATTAACTTCCCGAGCCCCTGGAAGCATGAAAATCACTTTAAACATGCTAATTTTAGCTCTAACACTGATGATCCACCTACAAATGTGAACTGACGTTCAAAAATAAAACATTTGAAAACGGACCATTTTCCACATTTCTGAAGCATGACGTAATGGGGGGGTGTTATCTCTTTTGTCGAAAATCAGCCGTTTTTGCTCGAACATTAAATGCCTCCAAATGGTATTTAATTAACTTCCCGAGCCCCTGGAAGCATGAAAATCACTTTAAACATGCTAATTTTAGCTCTAACACTGATGATCCACCTACAAATGTGAACTGACGTTCAAAAATAAAACATTTGAAAACGGACCATTTTCCACATTTCTGAAGCATGACGTAATGGGGGGGTGTTATCTCTTTTGTCGAAAATCAGCCGTTTTTGCTCGAACATTAAATGCCTCCAAATGGTATTTAATTAACTTCCTGAGCCCCTGGAAGCATGAAAATCACTTTAAACATGCTAATTTTAGCTCTAACACTGATGATCCACCTACAAATGTGAACTGACGTTCAAAAATAAAACATTTGAAAACGGACCATTTTCCACATTTCTGAAGCATGACGTAATGGGGGGGTGTTATCTCTTTTGTCGAAAATCAGCCGTTTTTGCTCGAACATTAAATGCCTCCAAATGGTATTTAATTAACTTCCCGAGCCCCTGGAAGCATGAAAATCACTTTAAACATGCTAATTTTAGCTCTAACACTGATGATCCACCTACAAATGTGAACTGACGTTCAAAAATAAAACATTTGAAAACGGACCATTTTCCACATTTCTGAAGCATGACGTAATGGGGGGGTGTTATCTCTTTTGTCGAAAATCAGCCGTTTTTGCTCGAACATTAAATGCCTCCAAATGGTATTTAATTAACTTCCCGAGCCCCTGGAAGCATGAAAATCACTTTAAACATGCTAATTTTAGCTCTAACACTGATGATCCACCTACAAATGTGAACTGACGTTCAAAAATAAAACATTTGAAAACGGACCATTTTCCACATTTCTGAAGCATGACGTAATGGGGGGGTGTTATCTCTTTTGTCGAAAATCAGCCGTTTTTGCTCGAACATTAAATGCCTCCAAATGGTATTTAATTAACTTCCCGAGCCCCTGGAAGCATGAAAATCACTTTAAACATGCTAATTTTAGCTCTAACACTGATGATCCACCTACAAATGTGAACTGATGTTCAAAAATAAAACATTTGAAAACGGACCATTTTCCACATTTCTGAAGCATGACGTAATGGGGGGGTGTTATCTCTTTTGTCGAAAATCAGCCGTTTTTGCTCGAACATTAAATGCCTCCAAATGGTATTTAATTAACTTCCCGAGCCCCTGGAAGCATGAAAATCACTTTAAACATGCTAATTTTAGCTCTAACACTGATGATCCACCTACAAATGTGAACTGACGTTCAAAAATAAAACATTTGAAAACGGACCATTTTCCACATTTCTGAAGCATGACGTAATGGGGGGGTGTTATCTCTTTTGTCGAAAATCAGCCGTTTTTGCTCGAACATTAAATGCCTCCAAATGGTATTTAATTAACTTCCCGAGCCCCTGGAAGCATGAAAATCACTTTAAACATGCTAATTTTAGCTCTAACACTGATGATCCACCTACAAATGTGAACTGACGTTCAAAAATAAAACATTTGAAAACGGACCATTTTCCACATTTCTGAAGCATGACGTAATGGGGGGGTGTTATCTCTTTTGTCGAAAATCAGCCGTTTTTGCTCGAACATTAAATGCCTCCAAATGGTATTTAATTAACTTCCCGGGGTGAAGAAACCCTTTTTGAGAACTCAGAGTGAGTAAATTGGCCATTTTCATGCACTTTTAACCATTCCATAAATCTTGTGTTTTGGGCCCCTGGAAGCATGAAAATCACTTTAAACATGCTAATTTTAGCTCTAACACTGATGATCCACCTACAAATGTGAACTGACGTTCAAAAATAAAACATTTGAAAACGGACCATTTTCCACATTTCTGAAGCATGACGTAATGGGGGGGTGTTATCTCTTTTGTCGAAAATCAGCCGTTTTTGCTCGAACATTAAATGCCTCCAAATGGTATTTAATTAACTTCCGAGCCCCTGGAAGCATGAAAATCACTTTAAACATGCTAATTTTAGCTCTAACACTGATGATCCACCTACAAATGTGAACTGACGTTCAAAAATAAAACATTTGAAAACGGACCATTTTCCACATTTCTGAAGCATGACGTAATGGGGGGGTGTTATCTCTTTTGTCGAAAATCAGCCGTTTTTGCTCGAACATTAAATGCCTCCAAATGGTATTTAATTAACTTCCCGAGCCCCTGGAAGCATGAAAATCACTTTAAACATGCTAATTTTAGCTCTAACACTGATGATCCACCTACAAATGTGAACTGACGTTCAAAAATAAAACATTTGAAAACGGACCATTTTCCACATTTCTGAAGCATGACGTAATGGGGGGGTGTTATCTCTTTTGTCGAAAATCAGCCGTTTTTGCTCGAACATTAAATGCCTCCAAATGGTATTTAATTAACTTCCCGGGGTGAAGAAACCCTTTTTGAGAACTCAGAGTGAGTAAATTGGCCATTTTCATGCACTTTTAACCATTCCATAAATCTTGTGTTTTGGGCCCCTGGAAGCATGAAAATCACTTTAAACATGCTAATTTTAGCTCTAACACTGATGATCCACCTACAAATGTGAACTGACGTTCAAAAATAAAACATTTGAAAACGGACCATTTTCCACATTTCTGAAGCATGACGTAATGGGGGGGTGTTATCTCTTTTGTCGAAAATCAGCCGTTTTTGCTCGAACATTAAATGCCTCCAAATGGTATTTAATTAACTTCCCGGGGTGAAGAAACCCTTTTTGAGAACTCAGAGTGAGTAAATTGGCCATTTTCATGCACTTTTAACCATTCCATAAATCTTGTGTTTTGGGCCCCTGGAAGCATGAAAATCACTTTAAACATGCTAATTTTAGCTCTAACACTGATGATCCACCTACAAATGTGAACTGACGTTCAAAAATAAAACATTTGAAAACGGACCATTTTCCACATTTCTGAAACATGACGTAATGGGGGGGTGTTATCTCTTTTGTCGAAAATCAGCCGTTTTTGCTCGAACATTAAATGCCTCCAAATGGTATTTAATTAACTTCCCGAGCCCCTGGAAGCATGAAAATCACTTTAAACATGCTAATTTTAGCTCTAACACTGATGATCCACCTACAAATGTGAACTGACGTTCAAAAATAAAACATTTGAAAACGGACCATTTTCCACATTTCTGAAGCATGACGTAATGGGGGGGTGTTATCTCTTTTGTCGAAAATCAGCCGTTTTTGCTCGAACATTAAATGCCTCCAAATGGTATTTAATTAACTTCCCGGGGTGAAGAAACCCTTTTTGAGAACTCAGAGTGAGTAAATTGGCCATTTTCATGCACTTTTAACCATTCCATAAATCTTGTGTTTTGGGCCCCTGGAAGCATGAAAATCACTTTAAACATGCTAATTTTAGCTCTAACACTGATGATCCACCTACAAATGTGAACTGACGTTCAAAAATAAAACATTTGAAAACGGACCATTTTCCACATTTCTGAAGCATGACGTAATGGGGGGGTGTTATCTCTTTTGTCGAAAATCAGCCGTTTTTGCTCGAACATTAAATGCCTCCAAATGGTATTTAATTAACTTCCCGAGCCCCTGGAAGCATGAAAATCACTTTAAACATGCTAATTTTAGCTCTAACACTGATGATCCACCTACAAATGTGAACTGACGTTCAAAAATAAAACATTTGAAAACGGACCATTTTCCACATTTCTGAAGCATGACGTAATGGGGGGGTGTTATCTCTTTTGTCGAAAATCAGCCGTTTTTGCTCGAACATTAAATGCCTCCAAATGGTATTTAATTAACTTCCCGAGCCCCTGGAATCATGAAAATCACTTTAAACATGCTAATTTTAGCTCTAACACTGATGATCCACCTACAAATGTGAACTGACGTTCAAAAATAAAACATTTGAAAACGGACCATTTTCCACATTTCTGAAGCATGACGTAATGGGGGGGTGTTATCTCTTTTGTCGAAAATCAGCCGTTTTTGCTCGAACATTAAATGCCTCCAAATGGTATTTAATTAACTTCCCGGGGTGAAGAAACCCTTTTTGAGAACTCAGAGTGAGTAAATTGGCCATTTTCATGCACTTTTAACCATTCCATAAATCTTGTGTTTTGGGCCCCTGGAAGCATGAAAATCACTTTAAACATGCTAATTTTAGCTCTAACACTGATGATCCACCTACAAATGTGAACTGACGTTCAAAAATAAAACATTTGAAAACGGACCATTTTCCACATTTCTGAAGCATGACGTAATGGGGGGGTGTTATCTCTTTTGTCGAAAATCAGCCGTTTTTGCTCGAACATTAAATGCCTCCAAATGGTATTTAATTAACTTCCCGAGCCCCTGGAAGCATGAAAATCACTTTAAACATGCTAATTTTAGCTCTAACACTGATGATCCACCTACAAATGTGAACTGACGTTCAAAAATAAAACATTTGAAAACGGACCATTTTCCACATTTCTGAAGCATGACGTAATGGGGGGGTGTTATCTCTTTTGTCGAAAATCAGCCGTTTTTGCTCGAACATTAAATGCCTCCAAATGGTATTTAATTAACTTCCCGAGCCCCTGGAAGCATGAAAATCACTTTAAACATGCTAATTTTAGCTCTAACACTGATGATCCACCTACAAATGTGAACTGACGTTCAAAAATAAAACATTTGAAAACGGACCATTTTCCACATTTCTGAAGCATGACGTAATGGGGGGGTGTTATCTCTTTTGTCGAAAATCAGCCGTTTTTGCTCGAACATTAAATGCCTCCAAATGGTATTTAATTAACTTCCCGAGCCCCTGGAAGCATGAAAATCACTTTAAACATGCTAATTTTAGCTCTAACACTGATGATCCACCTACAAATGTGAACTGACGTTCAAAAATAAAACATTTGAAAACGGACCATTTTCCACATTTCTGAAGCATGACGTAATGGGGGGGTGTTATCTCTTTTGTCGAAAATCAGCCGTTTTTGCTCGAACATTAAATGCCTCCAAATGGTATTTAATTAACTTCCCGAGCCCCTGGAAGCATGAAAATCACTTTAAACATGCTAATTTTAGCTCTAACACTGATGATCCACCTACAAATGTGAACTGACGTTCAAAAATAAAACATTTGAAAACGGACCATTTTCCACATTTCTGAAGCATGACGTAATGGGGGGGTGTTATCTCTTTTGTCGAAAATCAGCCGTTTTTGCTCGAACATTAAATGCCTCCAAATGGTATTTAATTAACTTCCCGGGGTGAAGAAACCCTTTTTGAGAACTCAGAGTGAGTAAATTGGCCATTTTCATGCACTTTTAACCATTCCATAAATCTTGTGTTTTGGGCCCCTGGAAGCATGAAAATCACTTTAAACATGCTAATTTTAGCTCTAACACTGATGATCCACCTACAAATGTGAACTGACGTTCAAAAATAAAACATTTGAAAACGGACCATTTTCCACATTTCTGAAGCATGACGTAATGGGGGGTGTTATCTCTTTTGTCAAAAATCAGCCGTTTTGCTCGAACATTAAATGCCTCCAAATGGTATTTAATTAACTTCCCGGGGTGAAGAAACCCTTTTTGAGAACTCAGAGTGAGTAAATTGGCCATTTTCATGCACTTTTAACCATTCCATAAATCTTGTGTTTTGGGCCCCTGGAAGCATGAAAATCACTTTAAACATGCTAATTTTAGCTCTAACACTGATGATCCACCTACAAATGTGAACTGACGTTCAAAAATAAAACATTTGAAAACGGACCATTTTCCACATTCTGAAGCATGACGTAATGGGGGGTGTTATCTCTTTTGTCGAAAATCAGCCGTTTTTGCTCGAACATTAAATGCCTCCAAATGGTATTTAATTAACTTCCCGAGCCCCTGGAAGCATGAAAATCACTTTAAACATGCTAATTTTAGCTCTAACACTGATGATCCACCTACAAATGTGAACTGACGTTCAAAAATAAAACATTTGAAAACGGACCATTTTCCACATTTCTGAAGCATGACGTAATGGGGGGGGTGTTATCTCTTTTGTCGAAAATCAGCCGTTTTTGCTCGAACATTAAATGCCTCCAAATGGTATTTAATTAACTTCCCGAGCCCCTGGAAGCATGAAAATCACTTTAAACATGCTAATTTTAGCTCTAACACTGATGATCCACCTACAAATGTGAACTGACGTTCAAAAATAAAACATTTGAAAACGGACCATTTTCCACATTTCTGAAGCATGACGTAATGGGGGGGTGTTATCTCTTTTGTCGAAAATCAGCCGTTTTTGCTCGAACATTAAATGCCTCCAAATGGTATTTAATTAACTTCCCGGGGTGAAGAAACCCTTTTTGAGAACTCAGAGTGAGTAAATTGGCCATTTTCATGCACTTTTAACCATTCCATAAATCTTGTGTTTTGGGCCCCTGGAAGCATGAAAATCACTTTAAACATGCTAATTTTAGCTCTAACACTGATGATCCACCTACAAATGTGAACTGACGTTCAAAAATAAAACATTTGAAAACGGACCATTTTCCACATTTCTGAAGCATGACGTAATAGGGGGGTGTTATCTCTTTTGTCGAAAATCAGCCGTTTTTGCTCGAACATTAAATGCCTCCAAATGGTATTTAATTAACTTCCCGGGGTGAAGAAACCCTTTTTGAGAACTCAGAGTGAGTAAATTGGCCATTTTCATGCACTTTTAACCATTCCATAAATCTTGTGTTTTGGGCCCCTGGAAGCATGAAAATCACTTTAAACATGCTAATTTTAGCTCTAACACTGATGATCCACCTACAAATGTGAACTGACGTTCAAAAATAAAACATTTGAAAACGGACCATTTTCCACATTTCTGAAGCATGACGTAATGGGGGGGTGTTATCTCTTTTGTCGAAAATCAGCCGTTTTTGCTCGAACATTAAATGCCTCCAAATGGTATTTAATTAACTTCCCGGGGTGAAGAAACCCTTTTTGAGAACTCAGAGTGAGTAAATTGGCCATTTTCATGCACTTTTAACCATTCCATAAATCTTGTGTTTTGGGCCCCTGGAAGCATGAAAATCACTTTAAACATGCTAATTTTAGCTCTAACACTGATGATCCACCTACAAATGTGAACTGACGTTCAAAAATAAAACATTTGAAAACGGACCATTTTCCACATTTCTGAAGCATGACGTAATGGGGGGGTGTTATCTCTTTTGTCGAAAATCAGCCGTTTTTGCTCGAACATTAAATGCCTCCAAATGGTATTTAACTAACTTCCCGAGCCCCTGGAAGCATGAAAATCACTTTAAACATGCTAATTTTAGCTCTAACACTGATGATCCACCTACAAATGTGAACTGACGTTCAAAAATAAAACATTTGAAAACGGACCATTTTCCACATTTCTGAAGCATGACGTAATGGGGGGGGTGTTATCTCTTTTGTCGAAAATCAGCCGTTTTTGCTCGAACATTAAATGCCTCCAAATGGTATTTAATTAACTTCCCGGGGTGAAGAAACCCTTTTTGAGAACTCAGAGTGAGTAAATTGGCCATTTTCATGCACTTTTAACCATTCCATAAATCTTGTGTTTTGGGCCCCTGGAAGCATGAAAATCACTTTAAACATGCTAATTTTAGCTCTAACACTGATGATCCACCTACAAATGTGAACTGACGTTCAAAAATAAAACATTTGAAAACGGACCATTTTCCACATTTCTGAAGTATGACGTAATGGGGGGGTGTTATCTCTTTTGTCGAAAATCAGCCGTTTTTGCTCGAACATTAAATGCCTCCAAATGGTATTTAATTAACTTCCCGGGGTGAAGAAACCCTTTTTGAGAACTCAGAGTGAGTAAATTGGCCATTTTCATGCACTTTTAACCATTCCATAAATCTTGTGTTTTGGGCCCCTGGAAGCATGAAAATCACTTTAAACATGCTAATTTTAGCTCTAACACTGATGATCCACCTACAAATGTGAACTGACGTTCAAAAAT